>NC_046382.1:4114334-4232470 GCF_011125445.2 Fundulus heteroclitus | reverse complement strand
GGAGGCTCCAGATATTAAAGCCTAAACAGTCTCAGTGTGTGGGCAGTCGTGCTTTCAGTATCCTTGCTGCTCATCTCCTGATTGTCTGATGCTTTACAAACAGAGTGAAGCCAGAAACTTATCCAGGATGCTTTTACGATTAAACAAATAAGAGTTGTTCTCTGCAAGGGGACTAAGAAAAATGCAAGCTGTAAACAGAAGATAAGGAATTAATTTGTATTCCTTTGAGAGGAAGTAACCAATCATTGGCAGGAAAATCAGAGAGGTAAATTACCACACCACAACCTGAATGGCTACGATTCGTCCTTTTTTCTTCTGCTGCTGGGACACTGAGGGCTCCAGACAGAGCTTTAATAGTCCCAACCAAGGAAGAAGATGAAGAATGGAAAGGGCAGGAGGAACATATATGCTAAGATGGTGGAGAAACATCCAAGGATCAGTAGCCAGAAGCAGAGATAGTGAAATAATAAGAGGAAGAGTCCAGCCACAACACAGACCAACCACAATAGGTCTTGATGTTTCTCCTGAATCTGTACCACAGTGGTCTTGGCGATGACCAAATACCTGTAATAACAGATGGAGCTGTTTAGTCCACTGGAGACTATCAGGTACTGGACTAACGGGATTATATGAGACAATAAAGAAGCTTAAAGGGAAACCACATAGTTACCTTTCTAAGGAGATACAGACCATGAATCCAACACTGTGCCATTCACAAACAACAACCCCCAAAAAACAACCAAAATACATGATGCCAGCGCCGATATCATGTCTATATACATAAAATGTAATTCTTCCGCAGAACTGAATGAGATCAGAAAAGAGAAGGTTGATGACGTAGACTGGGGCACCCTGATCCTTTTTCACCTGCAACAAAGACAACAGAGAAAAAAGTAACTAATGACCCCAGAATATTATTAACATGTAAAATGTTTCCTCTTTCAAACTGTTAGGATATCAACAAGGTCAAGTGGAACGAGCTGTTTATCCCAGAACTGCATGGCACACTTAGATGGCACTGACCCAAAAGATTGGCACATATCTATCAGATACCACCCTGGAGGTACACTGCAGCTTCCCTGCTGATGTCACAGTTGGGATGTGTACCGCCCTTTTATGGGTGTGTCCCGAGATCCTTTATAATGTTTGTGTGATGAGCACTCGAGGCCTCCTGCCGATCAGGGGGCCCATCAGCGCTGGTGTGACTGTAACTATTTCTCTGTCTTTACCTAGATAAAATATAACTAAAGCATACTTGTCTGTTTTATATGCGTCCTACATTCAAGGTAATAAGAAGGTGGGGGTCGCCTGACTGGGTAAAAACGAGCTGGGTCCACCGAGGGTGCTTCACCGTAGACACGGCACGGTGAAACAATAACAAAATTGGTGTTTCTGCCCGGACCCAAAAGGCGGCATACCACCTTCCGTTTTCCGGCCAGGACATCATTCCGGAAGAAAAACACACAGCTTGCGGCCGCAAAAAAAAAAAGGTAAGGAGATTTCATTCATCTCCTAGTGTCTTTTTCTTCCTGGAGGGCCGACTTTTTGTACTACTAAAGGCAGAGAGAAAGGTTTGAGGATAATTGTTTGCAAACGTGTCGATAAGAACTTGGGATTTGCGTGCGGTCACAGAGGTGAGAGTCCGGGAACCCTTGGCCAGGGTTCCGAAAATACTGTGCACCTTGAGAATTTAGGGTTTAAAAGGTCCCCTTGTTAGGCACAGAGGAAAATACGTGTTCCTCTGTGTTTAACATAAAAGCAGCCATTCTGACAGACACGCCATTACGCGTGGCTTTTAAAAGATCAAAAAGCCGTTGGATTTTTGGTTTCGATAGTTCCAGAAGTTCTCTTAAAGAACTTTAAAAGCAGCTAATCCAATTATATGTGCCTATAGAACGCGTAAGAGTTGGATTTTTGGTTTCAATGGCTCCAATAAAGTTCTCTTAAAGAACTTTAAAAGCAGCTAATCCAAAGATATTTGAAAAAGGTAAGTTAAAGGGTACCTACAGAGCGCATAAGAGTTGGATTTTTGGTTTTCAATGGTTCCAAAAAAGTTCTCTTAAAGAACTTTAAAAGCAGCCAATCCAAAGGTATTTGAAAAAAGTACGTACAGAGTTAACCAAAGCTTGGCCAGAAAGTGTGTGGGTGTGTGTGTGTGTGTGTGTGAGACACGTTATTGTCATTGAGCCGTGGAAGTGAAGGGTAAGGGCCTTCTCATCCTGAGTACACTGGCTCATTGAACTGCCGTGTAAAAACACAATAATAAGGCATATAGGAACATAATAAGTTTTGGTGTCTGAGAGATAAAAATAAGCTCTCATTGGACCGGGGTCAGGACGCTGTCCCAGCAGGTTGGCCAAGACGTGTGAGTGCTGGAATGGCTGAGAATCAGGCAGAAAAATGAGCTCCAGGGGGGTTCTTTAGGAACACTGCTGGAGACAGGAAAAAGGAGCATAATGGCAAACTTCCCACACAAAGATGCTGAAAAACCATTTAAAACAATTTGAGGAGTGGTGTGAAAAAATGAGGAGAGACGGGGTTTTTTGGTGATACAGAAGGGTCACCACCAGAGGCCCAAATGTGCACTTACTATTTACAGATGTTAAAAAATAGATTAGCCCTAGCACAAGTAGAAACGGGTGATGCAGGTGAGTTTGCTCGAGAAAAATACCAAAAAGAGGAAATCAAAATAGCAGGCTTGATAAAAATAACTGAACTGTATTTCAGCATTTGCTTCTCAGGCCTCGACAAACAACAAGAGAGTGAAAATCTGCAGGGGGTAAGGGAATCATCTTCTTTCAAAAAAGAAGGTAAGTACACAGCCCCTGTTACTCCAGAGATGTCTGCTTCTGGTGCAGCCGCTGTTATGCAAAACAATCTGTTTGGTGATAGTGGAGAGCTGTTATCGAAGGCCAGGAGTGTGGTGACTTCATCAGACCCTTCGGTGCAGGTGCCTGGTATGGTGTTATGTGGGGGACAGATAAGCTGTGACGTAAGACCCAGATGTAACCTGCATTCTAGCGAAACTGATCTTTCTTTACCTGCAACAAAACACAGTGTGCAACTGCCATTGTTTCAGACTCACAGTGCTACAGGACAGGTGAATGCAGCTGTTTACAGCCCTCTTTCATGTGCTGACAACGTTCATCTGAGGCACATGTTCCCTGATCCCAGAAAAGGGGCGCACCTTTGGATCCAAGCATTCGTGGAGACTTTAAGCGGGTATGTATTGGCTATTGGTGATGTGAGGACTGGCTTATCAGCATACCTGGAACCACAAGAGGTACATGCGGTTGAAGTTTTTGCTGGAACTGACGGACTAGAAGCAGCTGCCCCTCTGGCCCCGGTGGCACGGCAACTTTGGAGCACACTGAGGGCGTTTTATCCGGTAAGTACGGATTCTGCCCTTTTAAAACGACACTACACGTTGTGCAGGGGAGTCGGCTTCAGCATATGTGAACAGGATGTTGAAAGTATGGGAAAACCACACAGGCTTTTGCCCCGTTATCAGTCACGCTGCAGCAACTCTTTAAACAAGCAATGTTAAAGGGCCAGGTACAGGATGTTAAGCAGAACATGTATAGAATGGTTGCGAGTTATGATATGCCTTTAGATCAATGGATGGCAGCTTTGGTTCATCAGCTGGATATAGATGATAAAAACATGAAGCAACTTAGCAGTGATATACAGAACTTAAAACAACAACTCGTAGCTGAACAGCTACAACAGCTGAGAGACAATCAAAGTAAAAGGAGGAGGAAGAAGAAGAATGTTGCAAAAGCTCAGATGGTTATGGCCCCGACACCTGTGTTTGGTTCAGACCAGTTTGTGGGATCCCTCCCTCCAGAAGTCCCATTTCAGATGTATCAGAATCCTCCATGGGGACAAATTCCCAGCAGAGATACACAGCAGTACAGAAATCATAGAAAGGGACCAACCAAAGGTTATGATGTGCCTTTGTGCTGGACGTGTGGTTACCCAGGGCATTTTGAAAGAAGCTGCCCTAACCGTCGTTAGGATCTGACCAGCCCTTCCTCCCTGTCAGAAGTAAAGGCCTGCGTGTGTTTGTTTGTCTGAATGTCGTCAGTTTCTATGTATCTGTATGTATGTAACTGTACGTATGTATGTGTCGTTTGTAACTAAACGTTCTTCTGTGTGAATTAATTAATTCGGTTAAAAATTATTGTCCATGGTTTCAAGATGATCATTTGTTTTGGGAGAACTGCAGCTCCGTAATTCAAATGACATTTTGAGCATGGACTAGGTTAACAAAAAGGTAAAAGTAAGAGAGATTTAACCGGGCGGAAACACCAATTTTGTTATTGTTTCACCGTGCCGTGTCTACGGTGAAGCACCCTCGGTGGACCCAGCTCGTTTTACCCAGTCAGGCGACCCCCACCTTCTATTACCTTGAATGTAGGACGCATAAAACAGACAAGTATGCTTTTAGTTATATTTTATCTAGGTAAAGACAGAGAAATAGTTACAGTCACACCAGCGCTGATGGGCCCCTGATCGGCAGGAGGCCTCGAGTGCTCATCACACAAACATTATAAAGGGATCTCGGGACACACCCATACAAGGGCGGTACACATCCAAACTGTGACATCAGCAGGGAAGCTGCGTCACCTCCAGGGTGGTATCTGATAGATATGTGCCAATCTTTTGGGTCAGTGCCATCTAAGTGTGCCATGCAGTTCTGGGATAAACAGCTCGTTCCACTTGACCTTGTTGATATCCTAACAAAACATTTCAGTCATTTCTAGGTAAGAAAAGGTAAACTTACACCTGAAATGAGAGAGAACCATTATTTAAAGAGCAGACACAAAGTCAAACAGCTCATTCATTGTTGCTGATCAGGTTTAAGTTATTTTGTCTCACCTGTAGAAAAACTGCAACTATCACTATTAGAGTCAAAGGAAGTCCAATGCCAATGCTGATCCAGTCCGACCATTCTTCAATTTTTTCAACTATATCAGAGTCACTGTTATCACTATGGTTTCTGTGAGTGGTGTTCAAGCTCTCGCTGATGTTGGAGCTCTTATCAAAGCTGTTTTCCTCTGATGTCCAGTTGAAGTTCATCGCTTCTGTCCTTCAGTGTTGAACCAGGACTTTGAAGACAGTGGTGTCTGTAAGCAGATGTGATGATGGTTGGGGAAAACTTAAGAGAAAAAATGTCTGATGGTTCTTTATGTGTAGAATGTAAATCAGATATTAAACTAGAAAATCTAAATGATTGAAAATGTTTAGGTCAAAGTGGATGATTTTCTCAATCATCAAATCAGACAGTTTTAATCTCAGTTAATACGGCAGGTAATGTGTTTATTACATCTCGTTCCGAGTATTTGTTCTGAGTAAATATCCATCCATCCATCCATTTTATGACCCGCATAACCCCTGATGGGGTCCAGCTTTCACCGGGCGAGAGGCGGGGTACACCCTGTACAGGTCGCCAGTCTGTCGCAGGGCTCTAAGTAAATATGTATCAATTAATGGTAATTTCTCTACAAGACATCCGTGTCATTTCTTGTTAGGAATAAACTTCTCTTTTGTATAGAAATATTAATCTGCCCGGTCTAAAAACATTATTTAGAGAATTATTTGATTTGTAAATGGTGTGGTTACAGATTATTACTGTTTATGTTTGTCATCTAAGAGAAATAAAGCATTCATTATCATCTAGACATTTTGGTTGTGATTAATAAAGATGTTTTACCACACATTGAAAATGTTTCAGCAGCTATTCATCACCAACACATCATCTGATTACAACATCTATAAAAACCAGAACCATCTGCTTTCTGAATTCATCTCCCAAGCATACTTCCCATCACCTCAACAGCAGAACAAAAAACAGGCTTTAAATAAAGAACATAACTTTTATAAGTAATCACAGAAGTGTATAGTTTACCTTTTTTGTCCAGGTTTGTTTAGGTTCCTGCAGCCAGAGATCCTTTCTGGAGTGCTGACATCTATCTAACTGGTCGGCTGAAATGGAAACGGCTGATCTGACATCAAATCAAAGCTTTTTCCCTGAAGCAATTAGGAGTGTTGGTTAGAAAAAAGTGATAATGCAAAAGCTTTGAGGTTTATTCTAGCAGTTAATGGTTTAGTTTAATGCTTTCTGAAAGAAAAAACTATCTGCTAATGAGTAAATCTTATCAATGTTTCCTTTAGAATAATGGTTTGTTCAATATTATCCCCCATTCAGTTTTTTTCTTTTCATGAAAGAATTTCTAATTCTAACTGTGTATTTGTTGATGTATTTGTTGATGTATTTGTGTTTGATATCAGCTCTCAGGCTGATATCAGGACAATAGTTGATATCACCTGATGGTGAAGATTCTCAGTCATCCAGGTCATGGTCATTCCAAAAAAAGTAAAAAACAAAGCAACTGGACTTGTTTTCCGTAGTTGAAGACGTTTCGCTTCCTCTCCAGGAAGCTTTCTCAATTCAAAAATTCTGGGGTAATGTGGAGTACCAAGCTTTATACTAATGCCCAAACAAAGACCTTGTAATGGCTTAGATAACATGCAAATTCAACCGAAACAGGTCTACCCCTTAGTAGTGTGCAGTCGTTAAAGTCATTAAGCCACCAGATTGAACCGAAACTGGTCCATTCCTCTGTAACAAGGAGTCATTAGGGTTGTTATTGGCGGAATTAATTCTGGCCAATCATCACCTCAATACTCACCCTCATATGGGTGATCAAAAGATCGTTCCTTTAAGCCAGGCTAATAACAACCCTAACAACTCCTCGTTACAGAGGAGCGGTCTCCAATGCTATAATAGTATGTGGGGCTAGACCCTACGGTTCAGCCTGTATTAACGGTGACGGAAGAATAATAAGGAATAATAATAATAATAAAGAAACCCTTATTAGGTGGATAGTACTAGGCCTCCGCCATGGATTTTCAATGCATAGGCGGGCGCCTAATAAAGAAGCTTAAAGGGAAACGTATAGTTACCTTTCCAAGGAGATACAGACCATGAATCCAACACTCGCCATTAAACCAAAAAATGTGATGACACTGCTGACAACATGTCTATATACATAAAATGTAATTCTGCTGCAGAACTGAACAAGATCAGAAAATAGAAGGTTGATGATGAAGACTGGGGCACCCTGATCCTTTTTCACCTGCAACAAAGACAACAGAGAAAAAACTAACTAATGACTCCAGAACATCCACCTCATTTTCGAACGTGGAAGTAATTATGGGTCCAACCTCTGTTTTTTGTGGGGCACTTCCGTGTCAGCACTTCTCTAGGCAAAATAAGATTAGTTTGACTGAAATCAAAATTTTGCGGCAACATTTCCAAAAATTGCAGAGCAATCAAAGTGGCAGGTCAGTGCCACATCTTCAAACTATTCATGACTGAGAGGATGACATGAAGAAGTGGCCTCATATAAAAGTACAAGAACATTTTTAACTATTTTGTGTTGTCACTTGGTGTGGCCGGCTCTGCAATTCGAATGTACTGAGGCGAACCTCCACAGTGGAAAAGTTTGCTCAATGTTAATAAATAGCAACAAGGATAACCTGGTAATCATAAAGGCTGATGGGCATTCAAGCCAAATCAAGTCTGACCAGGACAGGTTTCTATTATGACTTGGTCAAACATAAATGACTGGCCAAGTCCAGAGATCACTTTAGTGTAATTTATTAAACTTTTTTTCAGGTGAACAGATGACAAGTGTAGAGTATATAGAAAGGATGTCCAAGGCAGATTAAAATCAGACAAACAGCAGAACTTTCCATGTAAGAGTCCATCAACTTCAGTATGACTTCTCAGGAGTCTAGCCAGACTGCTCCCTGCGGTAAGTCCCGAGGAGGCGGACTCTGCGTTTACACCAATAACACCTGGTACAAAAATGCTAGATTAGTCACAAGTCTCTGCTCTCCGGACATTGAGCTTTTGATTATTAGCTGCAGACCTTTTTATCTGCCTAAAGAGTTCACTGTTGTTATCATCGCAGCGGTTTATGTTCCTCCGAGCGCTAATACTAAAGATGCTATGAGTGTTCTCTATCGGACTATCTCTGAGCTGCAATCTGCACACACAGAGGGTGTTTTCATCATTGCTGGGGATTTTAACCAGGCAAATATGAAAACTGTTCTCCCTCATTTTTACCAACACGTGGATTTTGCAACTCGGGGAGAGAACACTCTAGACTTAGTCTACACAAATATTAAAGGAGCATTAAGGGCAGCCCCCCGCCCCCACCTGGGCTCTTCAGACCACCTTTCTGTGATGCTAATTCCTGCATACAGGCCCCTGCTGATCAGAGCAAAACCAACAGCGAGGCAGGTGAGGGTGTGGACTGAGGGAGCCATGGAGGCGCTCCAGGACTGTTTTGAGTGCTCTGACTGAAACATGTTCAAAGCTGCTGCAACTTATGAGGACAAGATCAACATTGATGAGTACGCCATGACTGTGTCAGCCTACATCAACAAATGCATTGAGGACGTCAGCACCACCAAGACCATCATCACCCGAGCCAACCAACAACCCTGGATTACTGCGTAGGTCCGTCAAGCGCTAAAAGCATGGAACTCAGCCTTCAAGTCTGGAGACAAGGAGGCATTGAGGACAGCGAGAGCCAACCTGTACCGTGCCATCAGGCTAGCAAAGCGGAACCACAGTCAGAAAATCCAGGAGCTTTTCCACGACGCCAGCAACACCAGGAGCATGTGGAAAGGCATCCGGGCGATCACTGAATACAACACGCCCTCCCCCCCGGAGGGTGAAGTTGATGCTGACTTCCTCAATGGACTAAATAACTTCTTTGGGAGGTTTGAGGCACTAAACAGCACTCCAGCAGTGAAAGCTGTTCCCCATCAGGAAGAGGAGATCCTCTGCCTTGACACCGCCGACGTGTGGAAGACTCTGAGGAGAGTCAACCCGCGGAAGGCCCCAGGCCCCGACAACATACCTGGGCGGGTGCTCAAGGAGTGTGCAGGTCAGCTGGCTGGTGTCCTCACAGACATTTTTAACACCTCGCTGGACCAAGCCACAGTGCCAGCATGCTTCAAGTCTGCCTCCATCATTCCGGTGCCAAAGAAACCTCAAGTCACCTGTTTCAACGACTACCGGCCTGTTGCACTGACTCCCATCATGATGAAGTGCTTTGAAAGGCTGGTAAAGGAACACATCGTCTCCAGTCTCCCCCCAACACTCGACCCGTTCCAGTTTGCCTACCGACGGAACCGCTCCACTGAGGACGCCATCTCCTCTGCTCTTCACCTGAGCCTAGCACACCTGGAGGAGAAGAACACGCACGTGCGGATGCTGTTCCTGGACTTCAGTTCAGCGTTCAACACCATCATCCCACAACATCTGGTGGGAAAACTGGAGCATCTGGGCTTCAACACACCCCTACGAAACTGGCTGCTAGACTTCCTCACCAACAGACCTCAGTCAGTCCGGGTCGGACAGAACACCTCTGATGTCATCACCCTCAGCACGGGCTCCCCTCAGGGCTGCGTCCTGAGCCCCCTGCTGTTCACCCTGATGACACACGACTGCGCCCCCAGGTTCACCACCAATCACATTGTGAAGTTTGCAGACAACACAACGGTGGTGGGCCTGATCAGAGACGACAACGACCAGGACTACAGAGAGGAGGTGGAGCAGCTGGTGGGCTGGTGCAGAGACAACAGCCTGATCCTGAACGTGGAGAAGACGAAGGAGATCATCGTCGACTTCAGGAAAAACCGGCCTCACCATGCTCCACTGCTCATCAACAACTCAGCGGTGGAGGTGGTCAGCAGCACTAAGTTCCTGGGGGTGCACATCACGGACAACCTCACCTGGACTGTGAACACCACGTCACTGGTGAAGAGGGCACAGAAGCGACTGTACTTTCTGCGGAGGATGAGGAGAGCCTGCCTGCCCCCGCCCATCCTCACGACCTTCTATAGAAGCACCATAGAGAGCATTCTGACTAGCTGTCTCTCTGTGTGGTGTGGAGGCTGGAGTGCCTCCGACTGGAAGAACGTGAGGAGAGTGGTGAGGACAGCAGAAGGGATCATCAGGGCTCCTCTTCCCTCCGTTAAAGACATTTCATCGCAGCGCTGTGTGTCTCGAGCCCGTAACATCATCAGGGACCCCTCACACCCCCACCATAGACTATTCTCCCTGCTGCCCTCTGGAAAGAGGTTCCGCAGCATCCGCTGCAGGTCCACTAGGTTCTGCAAAAGCTTTTTCCCTGCTGCCATCAGACTGTTGAACTGCTGAACTGCTGAAGTATAAAAACGGACTATGTACCACACTCGACTCGCTGATTTGCACATTTGCCCATTTGCACATTTGTATCGTATCCTGCAAAATTGCTGCTGCACCTTACCCGGAAACGTACTGCAAAACTGTTTACAATGCAACTGTCTACTTTTAAATCACTGCTGCACCTTACTGCATATTTGTCTACATTGGTTTACATTGTTTACATTTTCAACTGCCTACTGTTCACTGCTGCACTTTATCCGGAAGTCAATTGAAACTTATCCTGTAAGTGACTGCGATTTATCACTGCACTTTATCCTGTACTGTAATTCACTGCAAGGTATCCTGTAGAGTTACTGCAATCTTTCTGAGCTGTGTGAAAACGAAATTTCGTTCTGTATTCACTCTGTGTATACAAAATGACAATAAAGAAAGTCTAAGTCTAAGTCTAGTAGAGCCCTGCTTTTAAAGCCACAGGCTTGGCCACCAAAAGTCCAAACAAGCAAAACTTCTAACTTCTCCTTCTAACTTAAATAAACTCTTAAAGTATACATATTAATAAATAATAATAATGTTTAGGTGTTTGGCCCCCATGCAGAACACAATCAGGAGACAGAAAGCAGTTTAAGGTGTTAATTAGGAAAACAGTGATTCAATGACGTGGAGGAGCCTCGTTGAGCGAGCGCTTGACTGAAACGAGAGACCGGGACCGATTTTTTTCTGTGAACGAAGGAAACAGAGAGTTAGACTGTGTCATGGGAATGACACAGTCCTGTACGGGGTTTGTAGTGTGCTTACCGCTGAGTTTGGGCTACCTAGCTGGGGGACAGGAGCTGGGAGATGGATTCAGAAGATCTCTCCTCTATGATGGAATCAGGCTACTGAGCAACAGGTGAGCAGGCAGATGGAGCTATGGCGGGGTCCGAGCAGCACCGAAGGAGGGAGCTGTGGTCAGTGAGCAGCTGGAGGAACCAGGGAGGTCCGCTGGAGTTATTTGCCCGGCTTGGTAACTCCAAGAGAGCACAAGGGAGTGCCAAGGATAGAATCCAGACCAGTGAGAGCCAGGAAACTTGACTTGAGACGTTAGAACACGGGAGGACACTTGGAGCGTTATCCAGAGCGTGAGTCAATCTGAAAGAGACAGGAAACAGGGATTAACACAGGAAAAGGAGAGTTGCCAGCAGACAGTGGCCACTGAGGCGTACCACACAAGGTTAACACTCTGGCGTCCTCGAGCTATCAGCTCACTGCCTAAATACTCCAAGCCACGGTGCTGAAGGGGAAGTCCTTCAGTCTCGCAGCAGTGATCTTATGAACAGTAGGTTAATGAATCGTCTGAGTCAAAAACATCCTAGCTGTTGCCTCATTGTTGCCTAGTCGTGACTACATTGCTGGTCAGTTTATTTTACAAATGCAGCAGGGCTAAATGTTTTGGATTGAATTTATGTAATAATTGATATCAAAACATTCAAATGACTGCCTACTTCATAATGTTTAGGCTTGAAGTTTGAAATTGTACAAAACTGATGTCTCAAAGCTCTTGATGCAAGCTTGTCTCGTTAAAATATAAGTTATCTTTAGAATGATGCTCCAACTTTATTTTTAGTTTATTTTTTATGGTATCAGTGTTAGAGAGCTAATCAAAATTGGCTTTAAAGCATTTGTGAAATAAAATTTGGTATATGAGTAACTTTTTTTATTTTCTAATCAACAGATGTGCATCTTTTCAAGAGAAGTAAAAGTCTGATCTCTTGTTCATTGATGCTGCTTAAGATAATTGAAGTTTGGGTAATATTCTGTCAGCACACCACCTCTTCCTGTCTGTAGAGGTAAATCCACCATTCTAATTCACAAGAGTCTAATCTGGATTGGTAATTTGGATATATATCAGGAAGGTAAGCAGAAAAATATGGACAGTTTATATTTGTCACTATAAATGATCTATATTTTTATATAAATATTATGACAAGGACTAATATATATATAAAGTAACTGTTCCTCTAACTTTGTTAAAAGGTGCAGTTTGCCGTGGCCAAAGGTCTGACTGGATTGACAGATGAGCAGCGCCTTCCCCAAAAGGCTGAATAATGGATGTTTCCTGCACCACAAAGAATTAAATGGCCTACAAGTATGCTATAAGTGAAATGTTTAAACTTAGTATTGTTTTACCATTTTAAATTTGAAATGCATTTACATTTTTTGTAAACAAATTGCATATATTAATAAATTCTTCTTGCCAGTTTATGTACATAAGATTCACTTTAGGCAAGGCAAGGCAAGGCAAGGCAAGGCAAATTTATTTATATAGCACAATTCAGTACAAGACAATACAAAGTGCTTTACATGATTAAGATATACCAAAATAATAAAATGTAGATAGAAAATAGAATAAAAGCAAGTAGGGATAGAATGTAGTAACAAAAAAGAACATTAAAAACAGTAAAACTGTTTAACTAGAACAGTCATGCAGTCATTCGTGTCTGCAGAAAAGGCAATTTTAAACAGATGTGTTTTTAATCTTGATTTAAAAGAACTCAGGCTTTCCGCACTTTTACAGTTTTCTGGAAGTTTGTTCCAGATAAGTGGAGTATAGGAACTAAATGCTGCTTCTCCTTGTTTAGTTCTGGTTCTAGGTGTGTGGAGTAGACTGGAGCCAGAAGACCTTAGTGGTCTGGAGGGTTGATACACTGATAACAAGTCTGTGATGTATTTAGGTGCTAAGCCATTTAAGGATTTATAGACTAACAGAAGTATTTTAAAGTCTATTCTCTGAGATACAGGGAGCCAGTGTAAGGACTTTAGAACTGGGGTTATGTGCTCTACTTTCTTAGTCTTAGTGAGGACGCGGGCAGCAGCGTTCTGGATCAGCTGCAGCTGTCTGACCCACTTTTTAGGAAGTCCTGTGAAAACACCGTTGCAGTAATCAATTCTACTAAATATAAACGCATGGATTAGTTTTTCCAGATCCTGCTGAGACATCAGTCCTTTAATCCTGGAAATGTTCCTCAGGTGATAGAAAGCTGACCTTGTAATTGTCTTTAGATGCTTTTGAAGGTTCAGGTCTGAGTCCATCACTACTCCCAGATTTCGGGCCTGATTGGTGGTTTTTAGCTGAAGCGACTGAAGCTGTGTGCTAACTTTTGATCTTTCCTCTATTGGTCCAAATATTATTACTTCAGTTTTGTTTTTATTCAATTGGAGAAAATTTTGGCACATCCATGCATTGATTTCTTCTAGGCATTTACTCAGTGCCTGAATTGGTTTATAGTCACCTGGTGACATGGTGATGTAGAGCTGTGTGTCGTCTGCATAGTTATGGTAGCTGATGTTGTTATTTTTTATTATCTGGGCTAGAGGAGCATGTGGATATTGAATAGGAGGGGACCCCAGATGGACCCTTGGGGAACCCCACATGTGATTTTTCTCATCTCTGATGTAAAGTTACCTACTGATACAAAAAAGTCCCTGTCCTTTAAGTAGGATTTAAACCAGTTGAGAGCTGTACCAGAAAGGCCGACCCAGTTCTCCAGACGTTCTAACAGGATGGAGTGATCAACAGTATCAAATGCTGCACTGAGGTCCAATAGAACCAACACGGTGGTTCTTCCACAGTCTGTATTTATATGGATGTCATTAAACACCTTGATAAGGGCGGTCTCTGTACTGTGGTGAGGAAACCTGACTGGAAAACATCAAAGCGGCTGGTCGTTGTTAAGAAGGTGTTTAATTGTTGAAATACAACTTTTTCAATGATCTTACTGATAAAGGGGAGGTTTGAGATGGGCCTGTAGTTCTGGAGTAGAAGTTTGTCTAAATTATTCTTTTTCAGCAGTGGTTTGATAATTGCTGTTTTTAGGGACTGGGGGAAAACACCTGACAGAAGGGACGTGTTTATTATCCGAGTCAAATCAGATGCTATGACAGGTAAAACTTTTTTAAAGAAAGCTGCGGGGAGAACATCAAGACAGCAGGAGGAGGAACTTAACTGCTGAATTATCTGCTCTAAGCTTTTGGAGTTTATTTGGCTGAATTGGGACATTTGGTCAAAATCAATTCTGGCAGGAGACAACGTTGGTACTGAACTTAGTATGGATGTACAAACAGATCCTCTAATCTTTTGGATTGTTTCAGTAAAGAAGTTAGCAAATTCGTTGCAGGCCCAGGTGGAGTGGAGTTCTGAAGACACTGACACAGGAGGATTTGTTAACCTGTCGACTGTGGAAAATAAGACACGAGCATTATTAATGTTTTTCTTGATGATCTGTGAGAAGAAAGATTCTCTTGCATTTTTCAATTGTAAGTTATATCTGTTAAGTCTCTCTTTATAGATGTCATAGTGAACCAGGAGTCTATTCTTTCTCCACCTGCGTTCAGCTTTGCGACATTCCCTTTTTTCGCCTCTAAGTGCTGCAGCATTTCTCCAAGGAGATTTTTTCTTCCCGTAAAGAAATTTCACTTTGACTGGAGCAATGCAGTCAATGATGTCTGAGACTTTAGAATGAAAGTTATCTACTAGCTTATCTACTGAGTTGCAGCCCAAGATTGAAGTATCAGAGTAAGCTTGAATACAATTTTCAGTGGCATTGTCCTTAAAGGTGCGTTTTCTTACGATGTCCCTTTGGCTAAATGAGTCACTGGTAATGATACATTCAAAGGTAACGGAGAAGTGATCGGATAAGGCAACATCAGTTACATTGACCTGTGAAATGTTTAGACCTTTAGTGATGATCAAGTCTAAAATATGTCCCTGCTTGTGTGTTGGCTGTTTAACATGCTGTGTTAAACCAAAGTTTCTAAGTGTGTCACACAGTTCTTTTGCACTTCTGTCTTCAGGGTTGTCAACGTGAAAGTTCAAGTCTCCAACAATAATTAAAAAGTCATAATCAACACATATCACAGACAGCAGGTCACTGAAATCATTAAAAAAGTTTGATGTGGACTTAGGAGGCCTGTAAACATTCAGAAACATAGTTCGTACCGGGCTCCTTACCTGGAGAGCCAAATATTCAAAAGAGTCAAATTTTCCCAAAAACACCTTTTTATACTTTAGTGAATCATTAAACAATGTTGCTACTCCTCCACCTTTCCTTTGCTGTCTGCTCTCACAAAGAAAATTGTAGTTTGGAGGTGTTGACTCCATCAGTATAGCTGCTTCACTAAATTCATGCAGCCATGTTTCTGTTAAAAACATTACATCAAGATTATTGTCAATAATGAAGTCATTAATTAAAAGGGATTTTCCTGACAGAGATCTAATATTTAATAAACCCAGTTTATATGACTTAGTGGTTGATGATGTCTCTGTGACAGGTTGCATCTGACAGTTTATGACGTTTAAGTATTTGTTCCTGTTTATCCTTTTGTTTTTCTTATTTCTGCCACGTATTATCACAGATATTCCATAATCTCCGGCGAAAGGCCCCGGCTGATGCTGGAAACTCTCATGTCTGATAAAAGTGTGGCCAGGGGCCAATCTGTATCACAGCAAAGTAATTTGGAGTTCCTCAGTACCAGAGAGTTCTGTGATACGTGGAGGAGGAGGATCTGAGGCTCTGAGGCCTTTGGAGAATCCTGGTTTATTCACAGCAGAATGGCTATGTGGAGAGGATGTCATCTGTAGGCCAATCTTAAATACTTTGTTCATGTTGTGAGAAAATTCCAGAAAAGGAATTTTTGCCAGCTCACCCGTTGCCTAGCAACCGTGACAGCGTGAACCACAGCTGTGACGCTTAGCTGAACTAATGTCAGGTTAATGTTCGGTGATTTTTATGTAAAATAAAAACTAAAAATAAATTAATTACAAATGTCATTTCTTTAATTTGTTACTAAACGTTTAGCAACTTCACCTCCAAAACCTCTTTCTTTAAATGAAATATTTACCTGTAGAGCAAATATCTCTCTCCCATAAAAATTAGGCTTGTCTCTTCTCAAGAAGGCACAGAGCTTTGATCTGTAAATTAATGGCGCCTTTTCTTTTTCCTAACTTGTGATTTTCTTTCGGTGTGATAAAGATGTAGCAAACTACCATGCAGGTGTTTCCTCCGCCATTAGACCGCCGTTTCACCCGTTGCCAAATTCCGGCGAGTCTGCACTGATGCAGCCCCTGAATTGAGACACACCCTTATAACTTGATTTCAAACATGGCTTTGGGCATCAGTTTCTCTGTTTTTTAATAGTAATTTAATTTACATTCTTTTTAGTTTGCGTACCAAATGTTCGTTGCTTAGTAACACTATAAAAAACCTCCTTTGGGTTTGTCAGTTGATTAAAAAGCTTACTGTTTTTGAAAATTATTAGAAATTAGAATGTAACCACATTCTGTAATTTAT
This sequence comes from Fundulus heteroclitus, assembly GCF_011125445.2. Lineage (NCBI taxonomy): Eukaryota > Metazoa > Chordata > Actinopteri > Cyprinodontiformes > Fundulidae > Fundulus > Fundulus heteroclitus. The sequence continues at coordinate 4,215,913 of NC_046382.1, read as the reverse complement.
TTTAGATTAAATATCTTACTGTAATTTTATACAATTTCAAACAATAATGACCATTCTATTTCAAAATTATAAATTGATTTTTACTAACAATTTTATGACATTGTTTTTTCTTTTTCTTCTCTCTGTTCAAGGAACTTTTGCTGGGTCATATTTTTGATAGACTCTGATAATTTGGAGCATGTTCTTGAGCATGCGCCACTGGATCTGGAATACCTAGATTTCATCTGCACTGTAGAACTTGTGTTTTTAAAATGCCTTGTCTTGTCAAGTAACTGTTCCTTCAGAAATTCTGGATGCTCAGGGTCATTTGCACAGACTAATTAACTTAGAAAAATATAGTGAAGAACAACAAACATCTGTTGTGCATTTTTAGCGAGGACCAGCTGGATGGCAGCGGATGGTCATATCCCCAGACTATCTTTGCTGTCTTCTAGAACTCCATTACCCTGTCACATGTATAGCCAAACTTTTAGGCATTTCCAGACGGACTGTACATGGATGGATGGCTGTGGATGGAATTCTAAGCAAAGATAACTGAGTTTCCACCATTACTAAATGAAAAGACGGTGGTGATGAAGTTCTAGTACTTTTATTGAGAAACAGAGCAGAGATTCACATAGATGGAAAGTAATCGCACCCCACGGTCCCGCTGCAGTCTGCGTCTGCCCTGTCTCTGCGTGTCTCGCTTTTCGGCTCCCCCTAATACTGCACAGTGGCCTTGGCTTGAGACATAACAAAGACAGTTTATCCTAGACAAACACCATGCTGCACAGTATCTACACAGCATTCAGCCTTGCACTCAGCAACAGTGGATCTTATACACAGACATCAGGTCTCCAGGCCTCCTCTGTCCGAGTGGTGTGAGGCCATAGTGACTTCAGAATAATAATTCTTATAACAATGTTCTGAGTCAGGTCTTTCGGTGAGGGTATTATACACCACCATGTCGGATAATGAGTTTGATCAGTGTGTGAGGGACATTAAATCCAGGCAACTTCACTCCGGATACCGAATGGCAAAGGCTCTTCTGCAAGCCAGGGGACTGAGGGTGCAGAATGATAGTACATTTACTTTAGAACTTTGAATTTATCATAACATTAGAATCCGAAAAAGTTGTTATTCTGTCCGTCCGTCTGTCCGTTTTCTTCTGCTTATCCGGTGTTGGGTCGCGGGGGTAGCAGCTTCAGTAGGGAGGCCCAGTCGTCCCTCTCCCCAGCTCCTCCGGGGAAATCCCAAGGCGTTCCCAGCAGAGAGACATAGTCCCTCCAGCGTGTCCTGGGTCTTCCCCTGGGCCTCCTCCTGGTGGGAGGATATAATACCCACTTAATTTATTAGGTTGCTCTATGATTCCATCAAGTTACTTCTTTAAAAGTTTTCCACCTTTACATAATCCTAATGTGTTTCGTAAGGTGTGTTTTGTTTTAATTGTGTACAAAAAAATCTGAAGTGAAATGCATGAAGTCGTGTCTGCAGAACTCATCTGTGTTTGTTGTCGAAGGTTGTCCGATGCCTCAGTCATAGTCCTTCAATGTCTTTTTTCAGTCCAATGTCTGAGTTCAGCAGCCAAACATTCTCCTTCCCTTCAAGCCCATCCTCCAGTCCTCACTCCTGCAAACAGAATAAATTCTGCCGCCAATGAAAACGCTCCATAGGTTGAAAAGAAATTACAGCAAAGCAGTCACAAACAACATTTTAGCCACAGTGTTCCCTCTAAAATGACAAACATAAAAGAAATAAAAGGATAGAAAAAAATAAATAAAACTTTGTCTCTGACAAAATAATACTCATAACTGGATCAGGCTGAAGTCAGTCACATCACCTTTAGTCCTTGTCCCAAGGATCAGCCCCCACGTCAATGTGACACTGTTTTGGTATTCTCTCACCTGAGAATGTCAAAAAAAGAGTCTAGAATCTCTATGTTAGCACAATCCTATCATATTTTCTTTGCAAAGAAAAAGAAGCAGAAAGATAGAGCTGTTAATAGCAGAAAGCAACAAACATTTTTAAGACACCACCTTTCCTGCTGGAAGATCTGGCATAACTTGGTTAAAACTAAGTATAATTTAGTGTCCAAATCTGATTATAACTCCTTACCGCACTGCTAGCACTGTCTTTTCAGAGTCTTCTGTTGGCAGAAAGGTGGCGTCTCCTTTAATCTGAAAGCAATAACTCAGAGGAAAACAAGAGTGTTAATAGCATCCAGTTAAAACCCTGGTCCCCTTAGTGTCCCTTTAACGTGATGTTGTTCTGCTGATCCTGGAAAATTGGATCTATTCCTCACCTTTCCTTTGAAACTCTGTTCAAAACACATCCAAAAGAAAGAAAACAAAAAAAATAACCAAAAAACTAAAACAAAAGTGTCTCCCAAGGAGCACAATTATGTCTTTTCCAATATGACATAGGTTTTTGACTTATTACAAACTTTTTTGATATCCTTCTGGTCCTTTGACCATGTGTATTTACTGTTAGTAATACTTTTATTCATATATAACTTTTCAATCTTAATTGGTCAAGTGTAAAACTTTAAAGCAATGATTTTCGCTTTTAGTTTTTTGAGCTTCCAGTGTTTCTCTATAAATGATAAGAGTTTTCCCCATAATTCAGCACATTGAGAAGACTGCCCAAAACAACCCAAGATTAGAATTAGAATTTAACCCTTCAGAAACTGGCTTTATTTTATTTTTTCCCTCTGACATAGTTTTCGTGCCCCAGGCCAGAACACACAGACCCAGCCTCGCCATAAACATTCAGATGTTTACATCATGGTCAGATTTGTTTATCATATCTATTGTCCTGTTTCAGGTTAAACTGTCCCTCTGAGGTTCGCCTCAGTTCAGCATAACTAATAACATCAGATGGTTTTGTAACTGATGACGAGTTTTAATGTGGCCTTCTGATATTTTGATGCTTTTCAAAATTTATCTTTAGTTGCATTCAAATTCCAAGTGAAAAAGAAATAAAATAAATGAATACAAAACCCTTAGAAAAGCAATTCATATTTAGTTCCATACAGTTTGTTCAAAGACAAAACACATTTTTTTTTACATACATTTAAAATCAAAGATCATGTATATCTTAACTTCTTTCACATGGACTGGTTTATGATGAATCATTATTATTATTACAAGCAATAAGATCTCAGTCATTTTATATTACTTTAGGGCTAAAAAAACAAGTGATAGGATCTGTGCCTAATGTTGTAAAACAGTAATTTCAACAAGCTTTATATAAAGCTTATTGCCAGTTCCAATTTTCTAACAAAGCTGAAATATTTCCGTTCAAGCCATGTTAATCTCTTAGTGTATCAATTTAATTTGGGTCGGATATTTAAAGTGGAAAAAACAGACTTTGTTATTGAAGTCTCTCTTTTACCTTCTTTAGCTTTTAGTTAACATAGTTCATGCTTAAAAATGTAATTTTAATTACGGAGCTGCAGTCTCCATAAACAAATTAACATTTGTGAAACCATGTTATTTATAATTGTAACCGAATTAATTCACACAGATGAACGTTTAGTTACATACGATACACAAATACATACAGTTACATACAAACGATGACATTCAGACAGAAAAACACGTGCAGGCCTGTTTTTTCACTATCTTACACAGATCTGTGTTTTTTATCATTTTTAAATGTCTATGGCAACCCCGAAAGATGTTTTCAACGCGTTAAGTTCCCGCTTAGTTTAAAAGGTGAAAAGCGTGTGCTGGCTACGACCCCCGAATGTTTCGTCCACACGCGGTTTTACACTTCAGCCCCGCAAGGATACAACTCTGTGTCAGTAGCAGTACTGCAATAAATAAATAAAAAACCCTATTTGGGAAATCTGCATGTTTAATCTAATCATTTATGCATTTCATGCTTCTGGGCCCCTACTTTTCCAGCATGAAATCGAACATCTCACCCTGGGGCAAGGCTGGACCCTGGAAACTCTGCCTTATACGGACTACTCTGCTTCCAGACTTTTTATTTTTTTTTATTATTATATCTACTCGTCCTTAGTACGACCGACCAACTAAAATGAAAGGCCTCACATCTGATGGTCGCCTTTTTGGTATAATGGTCGGGGTCCCACACTTTTCAAAGCTGCGAACATCTCTGCAACATTAAAAGGACTTAAGCATCCCTGCCGCTTTCATCCACTACACTAGTGGACAGCCTCTTGTGCAAAACCAAGACAAGAGGACTTTAATTGACCAGCTGCAAATCGCTCAGCCCGGTCACCCGTTCTCCAGGTGAAAATCACTCTGCCCCTTCTCCTCCTAGCACGAGAGTCCGTATTTCAGCTGAAAACGTATTTTAATTCAATTTAAAATTTTAGTTTAATGTTTAAACCTTAGTCACCGTTCGGTATTGCGAATCCTGTTTTATTTGCTTCAAGGATATAGATATAATTAATTATTTCTACCAGCTTTTACTTTTACTACCTATTAGGTTTACAGTTTTAAATTTAAAAATTTCTTGAGGTTTTCTTTAAAATGGGGGTTAAATTTTAAAAGCTTGCAAGCATTTTTGAGTAATTGCATTTTTTAAAAAAAGAGCTGGAAAATAATCTCCTTACCGTCTCATGAAAAAAAGGTTCGGATCTTTTCGTGCCGACGCCCAGAGATGCTCCGAGACCAGGAGCTCCTCCACATCCCTTGAAAATCCATTCGGGGTACCAGAGGCCGGATAACCTCTCCGGGCCGGCCAAAGCAGCTCCTGTCCTCGGACTCCCTCGCTCGTCGGTCGGAGATCTTGTTCGTTGATGCCAAATGTTATGGGAATTCTAGATGGAATTCTAAACAATAGTAACTTAGTTCCCATCTTCACTAAATGATGAGACGGCGGTGATAAACACCGCCGTCTTTTATTGAGAAACAGAGCAGAGATCTTCCCTGTCTCTCTTGTCTCGCTTTTCCAGCTCTCCCTAATACCGCACAGTGGCCTTGGCTTGAGACATAACAAAGACAGTTTATCCTAGACAATAATTATTCTACGCAGCATTCGGCCTGGCAATCAGCAAACAGTGAATCTTATACACAGACATCAGGTCTGCAGGCCTCCTATGTCCGAGTGGCGTGAGGCCATAGTGACTTCAGAATATTTCTTATAACACCACCACTGTCCTATATTCACTCCCATCACCATTTTCAATATAGCCAACTATTGCTGAGTCATCAGAAAACTTCTGAAGGTGGCAGGACTCAGTGCTGAAGTCTGAGGTGAAGAGGGTGAAGAGGAAGGGGGAGAGGACAGTCCCCTGAGGGGCCCCAGTGTTGCTGACCACCCTAACAGACACACAGTTCTGTAGGCGTACATACTGTGGTCTGCCCGTCAGGTAATCAACAATCCAGGACACCATGGGGGCCTCCACCTGCACCGCCGTCATCTTCTCACCCAGTAGAGCTGAACAGATGGTGTTGAAGGCACTGGAGAAATCAAACAACATGATTCTCACAGTGCTCGCCGGCTTGTCCAGATGAGTGTAGACTCTGTTCAGCAGGAAGATGATGCTGTCCTCAACTCCCAGGCGGGGCTGGTAGGTGAACTGTAGTGGATCAGTGAAGGGCCTGACCATGGGCCTTAGCTGCTCCAGGACTAGCCTCTCAAAGGTCTTCATGATATGGGACGTTGGTGCCACTGGCCTGTAGTCCTGAGGGCCGCTGGGACGCGGCGTCTTTGGCACAGGAATGAGGTAGGACGTCTTCCACAGCACGGGGACTCTCTGGAGGTGCAGGCTCAGGCTGAAGACTTGGCTAAGTATTCCACACAGCTGATAGGAACAAGCTTTGAGCACCTTGGCCACTATTGGGGCCTGCAGCTTTGCTGGAGTGGAGTCTGGTTAGCTGTCTTCTCACCAGGTCAGGAGTGAAGGACACTGTAGAGGTAACACTAGGGGGAGGGTTGAGGTACTCAGGTTGTTGAGGACATGATGTGAACCAGGGGGGAGGGGTGGCGTCAGTGGATGTGGATTGAGGTAGTGAAGAGCTGACAGGGGTCTGAAAGGAGGAGGAGTGTGGGAGGTTGAGTGGTCATTGTAGGGAAGCCAGCCATAGAGAGTTGTTTGGGATGGTCAGCAGTATCCAACCTATTGAAAATAAGATTCAGCTCATTGGTCCGGTCCACGCGATCTTCCAACCCCATGCCAGTGGACATCTGGAACTCAGTGATGCTCTCATCTCACTCCACACATCCCTCATGTTGTTAGTCTGGAGTTTATTCTCCAGCTTTCTCCTGTATTTGTCCTTAGCCTCCTTGATTTTACGTTTGAGTACCCCCTGCACTCTCCTCACCTCCTCACGGTTGCCATCTCTGAACGCCCTCTTCTTCTCATTCAAAATGGCCTTTATATCTTTGGTGATCCAAGGTTTATTGTTGGCGTAACAGGTGACAGTCTGAGCTGGGACATTGCAGTCCACACAGAAGTTGATGTAGTCCGTGATGGACTCTGTGAGCCCATCAATGTCCGCCCCATGGAACTTTGTTCATGGTGACATGGTTAAAGTCTCCCGACATGATGATGAGGGCATTAGGATGCTGGGTCTGTAGTTTGGAGATGGAGGTGTGTATGATGCTGCAGGCAGATGTTGGGTTTGCAGACAGAGGGATGTACAGGACAGCAGCAATAACATGTGGAATCTCTCTAGGCAGCTGATATGGACAGAGTCCAACGTCCAGCAGTTCAACATCCGGGCTACAGAGCTGTTCTTTAATGGTGATGTGACCCGGGTAACACCATCTGCTGTTTACTAGAATGGCAAGCCCCCTCCTTTCTGCTTACCGCTCTTAGTGTCCCGGTCGGCCCGGACGGTGTGAAAGCCCTCCACAGAGACAATCTGGTCCGTAATGTCCTTGTGCAGCCATGTCTCGGTGAACCACATCAAACTGCACTCACGGTACTCCAGTTGGCTCCGCGTTAGCCATTAGATCGTCCATCTTGTTGCTATGGGAACGCACGTTTCCCATAACAACAGAGGGGAGACACTGCTTAAATCTTCTCCTTTCAGTAAGCCTGTCTCGTGTCAATCCTCCATTCCCCCGATGTTGTTTTCCTCCTCTGCAACCTCGGCGTGTCTTTCTCCAGAGTTCGGGTGGAATTCCAGCTGGTCTGGCCACCACACCGGTCGGCATTAGAGCTATCAGCTTTTCTCCGGAGTAAACAAAGCCAGCGTGTCCCGGTGAGCGTGGCATGACAACACCATCGCTTCTATATCAGCCATGTCTCTGATCCCCTCAAAACATGCAACAATCTATTAAATGCCTTTCTGTTAAACTTAAAACAACAGCAGTCTGTAAAACACAATTGAACAGCAACAATGCCCACATTGATGATTATAAAGTTAACAATAAAGTTAATATTCGCCATGGTAACTGATATGCTCCTGCTTTAGTGAAATTGAGTCAAGGCCAAATTCAGCGAGGATATCTGGAAAATCCTGGTTTAATCCATTTTCTTAGTTTTAGGAAACCGCCCTCAGCTCTCTTAAAACAAAACAATATTTTGAACCTTAAGCAACAGCAAAATAGATGGAAATATATAGAGTACAAATAACAGTGAAATATGTAACTTAAGGCAAAATCCAGGTAACCTGAAATCTAAACAGGCAATAAGAAAAAAATTAGTAGCACAAATAAAGCTTACAACACTGCAAAAGCCTAGTTAAAATAGTCAAAAATATCCAGAAAAATCTGATGATCCAACCACTTCTGCAGGAAGGTTCAAACAGGAAGTGCCAGTCAGGGTGAGATGCACCTAAACCCAAAGATAGCCAGCAGCAGAAAGCTGGAACTGCACCAATACCTGCAACTAAACAGAATAACAGGAGATGACAAAATAAAAAGCTTTTGGCTACAACAGTTGCTAATCAACCCAAAAATCAGCTACAGTAGATTGTTGTGGAGGCTCCAGATATTAAAGCCTAAACAGTCTCAGTGTGTGGAGCAGTCGTGCTTTCAGTATCCTTGCTGCTCATCTCCTGATTGTCTGATGCTTTACAAGAACAGAGTGAAGCCAGAAACTTATCCAGGATGCTTTTACGAGTTAACAAATACAGGATTGTGTCTGCAAGGGGACTAAGACAAACACAAACTAAGGCCACAATATCAAGAATTGAACTGTATTCCGTCATCAGGTAAAAGATAATCACGGGCAGAAAAAGCAGAGTGTAAATTAGCAGCACCACAACCTGAATAGCTACGATTCGTCTTTTTTCTTCTGCTGGGACACTGAGGGCTCCAGACAGAGCTTTAATAGTCCCAACCAAGAAGAAGATGAAGAGGGGAAAGGGCAGGAGGAGCAAACTAGGTACGATGATGTGAAAGTAAGTAGTAGAATCAGTAGTTTCATTAGTCAGCCAACGAGTTAGCAGGATTGGAAGAGGCAGAGTCCAGACCACAACACAGACCACCACACAGACCACCACGTAGGTCTTGATGTTTCTCCTGAATCTGTACCACAGTGGCTTGGCGATGACCAAATACCTGTAATAACAGATGGAGCTGTTTAGTCCATGGAGACTATCAGGTGCTGACTAACAGGATTATATGAGACAATAAAGAAGCATAAAGGGAAACATATAGTTACCTTTCCAAGGAGATACAGACCATGAATCCAATACTTGCCATTAAACCAACAAACATGATGCCTAAGCCGATAGGATGCCAAAATAAATTTATAATTCTTCCGCAGAACTGAATGAGATCAGAAAAGAGAAGGTTGATGACGTAGACTGGGACACCCTGATCCTTTTTCACCTGCAACAAAGACAACAGAGAAAAAAGTAACTAATGACACCAGAATATTATTAACATGTAAAATGTTTCCTGTTTTAAACATTTCAGTCATTTCTAGAGGTAAGAAAAGGTAAACTTACACCTGAAATGAGAGAGAACCATTATTTAAAGAGCAGACACGAAGTCAAACAGCTCATTCATTGTTGAACAGGTTTATGTTCTTTGTCTCACCTGTAGAAAAACTGCAACTATCACTATTAGAGTCAAAGGAAGTCCAATGCCAATGCTGATCCGGTTTAGCCTTTTTATGATTTGTAAAACCATCTCAAAGTCACTATTGTCACTATGGTTTCTATGAGTGGTGTTCATGCTCTCGCTGATGTTGAAGCTGTTATCAAAGCTGTTTTCCACTGATGTCCAGTTGAAGTTCATCACTTCCATCCTTCAATGTTGAACCAGAACTTTGAAGACAGTGGTGTCTGTAAACAGAAATGATGATGGTTGTGTAAATCTTCAGAGAAACATGTCACGGTAAAGGCAACATTTTTGGATGTGTAGTATGTAAATCCAGATGTTAAACTAGAAAATCTAAATGATAGAAAATGTTTTGGTCAAAGTGGAAGATTTTCTCCATCATCAGATTTCAGAATTGTTCTTCTCACAAGAAGTTTTCCTAAAATTTGTCCAATCTAGAAATAACTTTTCAACCTGAGAAAACCTAAGGAGTTGGCTCCGATGGTGGGGGAGGAAGCCGGTCAGACCTGGCAGGCCTAAACGTATTGTGAGGGTTTGCTGGGAACGTCTGGCGGAGTCCCCTGTGAGACGGAGCTTTAACTCCCACCTCTGGGAGAGCTTTGAACACGTCCCGAGGGAGGCGGGGGACATCGAGTCTGAATGGACCGTGTTCTGCGCCTCTGTTGTTGAGGCGGCTAGTCGGAGCTGTGGCCGCAAGGTTGTCGGTGCATGTCGTGGCGGCAACCCGCGAACACGCTTATGTGTCCTGAAAAGGACACATAAACATCCTGGTGCCAAGCGTTCCCTAATCCCTAATGTGTCCTTTGAGGACACACTGATTTGGAGGGAAAAAAAAAACATTTTACTGGGACACTTTTAACCTCAGGTTGATAAAGCAGGTAATGTGTTTATTACCGCTCATTTGGAATATTTATTATAAGTAAATATGTATCAATTAGGGGTAATTTTTCTACAATACATCCATCTCATTTTCAGTCACTACATACCTTCTTATTTGTATAGAAATAATGATCTGCCAGGTCTAAAAACATTATTTAGAGAATTATTTCATTTGTAAATGGTGAGATTATAGATTATTACTGCTTTTTTGTGTCATAGTTTTAAGGTGTTTGGCCCACAAGTAGACACAGTCGGAGAACAAAAGACAGTTTAATGATGTTTATTTAAGGCTATACATGGATCTAAATGCTCACAACATGTTCGGAACGTCAGAGTTGGAAGCACTGCGGGGAGAAAGAGGGTACTGATTAACACGAGTCAAATCAGGGAAATTTGTGTTGATGCTGCTCTGCTTACCATTAGATATGGAGAACCTATCCGGGGAGGGTGAGTGGAAGAAGGGATTATGCTTTCTGATGGAGGGAGGTGGCTGAGCGACAGGTGAACTAGCAGATGGAATGCAGGCAAGGAGCCCGGGCAGCACCACAGCGGAGGCAGGCACAAGGAGCAGCAGAAGGAGCCAGAGTGAATCCAGGAAAGGGGTCTCTTGTCCGGTTTGGTACTACCAAGGGGGCTCGAGGGGAACGCCAGAGCAGAATCTGAGCAGCAGGGATTCAGGAACCGGTCTTCAGTGCACGGAGACAAGATGGGTGAGTAATTCCAGAACACGACGAACTGAGGTTGACAGGAGACAAAGTTAGAGCTTGGAATCAGGAACATTAAAACTCTCAGGAATTGAGAACTGTCAATAGGACAGTGGCCTAGGCATACCACAATGGTTTAACACTCTGGCATCCTTCAGCTGATTGAACGCTCCTTTTAAGCTTGAGCCAAAGTAGCCACAATGAGCCGCAGGTGCGGGCCACGTCCACCTGTCAACAACAGCCACCTGTGGAAGAGAATTAGTAGAGCACGGTACACAAAATCCTGACAGTTCGTCATGTAAGAAAAGTAAACCATCCATTCATTGATCTAGTGCGAATGCGCGAAAGCTGCATGCTGCCGTTACACCGCTCTAGTTTGCTTTTTTAGCTTTCTTACTTTTATCTTCTTTAATTGCTCTCGTCTTTTCAAGGTAACTCTGAAGTATTGTCTTCTCTAATGAGGTTGTCTTCAGAGAATTTTCTTGCTTTTTTTCGTGTTGTTTCATCATGCCGCTCCCAGGACACGCTGACTTTGTTTACTCCAGAGAACAGCTGATTGCACTAATGCCGGCCGGCGTGGTAGCCAGACCAGCTGAAATACCACCCGAACTCTGGAGGAAAACACACCAAGGTTGCAGAGGAGGAAAGCAACATCAGGGGATAAAAGGAGGGTCCGGACGGGCTTATTGAAAGGAGAAGATTTAAGCGGTGTGGTATGCCATAATAACACCATGATACATAATTGATCTCAGATTGGATTCTGAAAATTAGCATGGACAAGGTAACAAAAGAAGCCACTCCTGCTGCAACATGAGACCCTCACAGCTGAGATGGCCCTTCTCTCAGCAGGTGTTCTCTCTTGCTATAAAACCTTCCTCCCACAGACAAAGAGTCCTCTTCACTTTTGCAGACCTCTTCAGCTCTACAGCAGGTCTCTCAGACCACCTCTCCCTGGCGCAGACAAAGAAGGCCTGGACCATGAGGGCTTGGTCGGCCCTGACCGACACACAAGCCAGCAGCTGAGGGAAGGTGCCTGGACCCGCCATGCTTGATGCAGGGTCTGCTAATGTCGTTGGCCGGCATCAGCAGAGGACCTGACTGAATCCGGATAAACAACACACAAAATACAAAGCTAAGTCTGCTGTTTAACATCATCACCGGTAGCAGGAGCAAAGAACCTGCATGCGAAACAGCACTGTTGTATTTCTTCTCAGCCTGTACCGGGAATCAAACCCAGATGGAGCTGAAAGCTGTGGAATTCTGAGGAAAAACCCCTTCTCAAATCGGACTGCAAGCAGGTCAGAGGCTGCCTGGAGGACCTACAGGCCTCCATTCCCTCCACACACTGTGGTTATCCCACATGCTGCTGCAGAGCTAACGCTAGCCCGCCAACAACTTCCCTCCTTCAACGCTCCTTCTGTGAATGGCCAAACTGGACAGAACTGACATAAGATAATGGACAGGTTTGAACAGGGAGCTGAGGGTGAAGTAAAAGGTTTATTGGGAAATGTTTTGTAAACTGTTGGACACATGATGCTTACAACAAAGGGCTAACAAAATAGCTCACGCTAGCCTTCCGTTTATGGTACTGCTAATATCATTTGAGTGTATTTTATGGTTTTAACAAGAAGGTTATCTCCACAAGGGTTTCATACACTGATGGGACATCAATGTTTACGTTATCCAGTTCACTCATTATAACTAAACATAAAGCTAAAGCCTTTATTTGTTAGTGTCGAACGCCCGCTAGCCAAACTGCTATTAGCCTTGCTAACATCCGGTTTCGGACATTTCAAAAGGAGTTTGTTTTAAAGCATAAAGCGTAACTGTTCGGCTCCGCCATCCTTCGATGGTGCTATGAGCCTTAACCCCGCATTACTATCGAATATTAATGTTGGTAAAGGCAATTTTGATAACTTTATGTTGTAACCTCTTAGCCACCGATTTGCTAGAGCGACCCCAGACGCCTGGAGGGAAAATTGCATTAACAAACTCGGTCGTAAGGGTTTAAATGATTTTACTGAGCAAATCAGTCTTCAGAATATTATTTACCCAAAATGATGTTCTGGTTAACTGGGGTTTTGCATTGTGAATGGGTTGAAACACATGCCAAATGTTTTTTTTAACTCCATTCCATGCTTTTTGAAATCAGATCTTCTGTGAACAAGGATTCACTGAAGTATTCTGATTATGATCAACCACTTTTGTTTTGGGTGTTAAACTGCTGGCCATTGGACTCCGTCCATACCAGCTGCTCAGAGAGATCCAACATGTCATCGCTGCTATCCCTCTGCAAACCCAACATCTACCTGCAGCATCATACACACCACCATCTAAAACACACGAATGCAGAGGGAGGCCACCCTCTCGTTCACCGGGGAGAACCCCAACGTGCAGGCACCGAGATGAGGGGAAACAAGTACGCCCACCCCAGCTCGGTGCCTCTCACCAGGGGCAACTCCAGAGTGGAAGAATGTCCAGCCCCTCTCAAGGAGACTGGTTCCAGAGCCAGAGCGGTGCGTCGAGGTGAGTCTGACTATCTCTAATTGGAACCTCTCAACCTCGCGCACGAGCTCAGGCTCCTTCCCCACCAGAGAGGTGACATTCCACGTCCCAAGAGCCAGCTTCTGCAGCCGAGGATCGGAACGCCAAGGTCCCCGCCCTCTATTGTTACCCGTTGCACAATGCACCCGACCCCTTTGGCCCCTCCGACAGGTGGTGAGCCCATAGGAAGGGCCACCCATGTCGCCTCTTTGGGCTGAGCCCGGCCGGGCTCAACGGGTAAAAGCCCGGCGACCAGACGCTTGCCAACGTGCCCCACGTCCAGGCCTGGCTCCATAGTGGGGTCCCGGTGACCCACGTCCAGGCGAGGAAACACAAGATCCATTAATGTTATTCATCATAAGGGGGTTTTGGGCTGCTCTTTGTCTGGTCCCTCACCTAGGACCTGTCTGCCTTGGGTGACCCTACTAGGGGCTTAAAGCCCCTGACAGCATAGCTCCTAGGATCATTGGGACACTCAAACCCCTCCATCACGGTAAGGTGGCAGCCCAGGGAGGGGGTAACTTCTCTCTGGGATTATTAAAGTATTTCTTATTCTGATTCTGATTATCATCTAGACATATTAGTTTTGAATAATAAAGATGTTTTACCAGACATTGAAAAAGTTTCAGCAGTTGTTTATCCCCCAACATATCATCTGATTACATCTACAAAAACCTAGAACCATCTGCTTTCTGAATTCATCTCTTAAGCATACTTCTCCCAGGAAGGCCGAGCTCAATTTGTGCCAGTGGCTGCTCGTATTTGCACTTCTGGTGGCAGGTCGCGCTGCCACGGCATAGTACTGGCAGCTGCCACTAGGCTGCCAGATCGGCTCCCACATTTACTGCCGCCATTTTGGGGGGTTGCCATAGCTGGTTTTCAGCAAATGACTTAGTTATATTGTACCTAGAATATTGTTTTTAATTATTAAGTGATTGCTCATTATACTATATAAAACCTTTTATAAAATGACATTTACTTGATGGAACAAAGTAGTTCATCTGCCAATAAGTGGCCAGTGGCAGTTGCGTCTAGGCTGCCGGATCGGCTGTCACGTTTATTGCCACTCCTTACTTTCCCAGCATTTTCAAATGCTCCCTAGTTCCTCAGCATTTTTTAGATGCTCTCAGGTTCTCCAGTGTTCTCTAACGCTTACTAGTTCCCCGGCATTCTCAAACGCTTTCTACTTTTTCCTGCTTTTTCTAACACTTCTTACTTCTCCAACGTTCTCTAGTCTCCTGAGATCCCCGGCATTGTTTAATATCCCGGGATCCCCAGTGTTCTCTATATCCCTTTGTTCCCCCTGGTTAGGTTAATTTTGTTTTGATTCTATCCCTCCATTCTGAGCCTCCCTCCCCCCAGTCTTGGGGGGGGGGGGGGGGGGGGTGATGTCATGGTTCAGGTTTGACCTGGCTATCTCCCTCTGTTATTTTCCAGCACCTCCTCCTCTCACACAGCTCAGCCTCCACTCCCTCAGCAATCAGTCACACCTGTTAGGCACCAATCAGTCAGTACCCACTCCACCTGCCAGCCTCTCTATATAAGCTCACTTCAGTTTGCTCCTCGTCGCTGGTTTGTCATCAGTCTCAACCCACTCCACATCTGTCAACATAGTAAGCTCTCTGTTTTGTTGCTGGATCTCCTGCTATCCCTGTGTTCCAAGAACTCTCTCTGCTGCACCTCTGGATCCACAGCAGCCCTGCACCTCCAAGAACTCTCTCTGGTCCTCCAGCTCCTGCTCCCATCTACATCCTTCTGCTCCTGCCCAGTCGAGACTCTGGTTCTCTTACTCCACTACTCATCCTCTCTTCAATAAAACTCTTAGAAAACTAGCTCAGTGTGTGGCTGAATTCAGGTTCATCGGACAAATCCTGACACCTTGTAAATGTGTTTATTTACAGACATTATTAAAATCTAGCAAAAACTTTTAGTTTGTTTTCATCCGCAATGTAGACACAGAACTTTTCATAGTCCCCCCTCTCTGCCAAAGCAAATGTGAATTTCTCCGCTGTAGAATATTCATCAAGCTCTTTATCCCATGCCATGCCTTGGGGGCCTGCAGAGCTTCTGCTTGTTCTGGCGTGTCCATATCAAGAAGAACAAAGTGTTACTCTCCCAATAAATGTTTGTTGTCTGCACCAATCAGCTGCAGCCTGACTGTCGACAATGCTAGAGAAAATGAAAGGAGATTCGTGGGGGTATCATATAGATAGATAGATAGATAGATAGATAGATAGATAGATAGATAGATAGATAGATAGATAGATAGATAGATAGATAGATAGATAGATACTGTGTGGTTGGCTGGATACTAACTATATATAACGTTGCCTTCAAAAATCACTCTGTTCTTTTCACATGTCTTGGGCATAATGTCCCCAAATCCAACCTTCCCTCTTACAGTGATGGCGCTTGATGTAGATGTTCGAAGCCAAAGCTTGCATGCCAAAGCACTATTAACCACAAAAACTATAAATGCAATTATCCTATTTATAGCACAAATATATTTACATACTAGTTTAACGACAAGATTTAAATACAGTTGAAGAGCAATTATCCCATATCATATATTTAAAAGAAAAATAAACACGAGCAATGGCCTATGATGGTGCTATGTACGATAGCCTTTGAATGACTTTTGTAAAAGAACACTTGTGCTGACTCCATCAGTATGTTTTGTTGAGTATTCTGTGGGTAAGCTGAAAGCTAAAATAATGGTCCGTACTGACACCTAGTGGACATTGTGTGCATATGTAATTCGGTCAGTTAGGCAGAACTCATCCAGCTGTGCGGTTGGTGTCATCGTCGGTCCTTCAGA
This sequence comes from Fundulus heteroclitus, assembly GCF_011125445.2. NCBI lineage: Eukaryota > Metazoa > Chordata > Actinopteri > Cyprinodontiformes > Fundulidae > Fundulus > Fundulus heteroclitus. The sequence continues at coordinate 4,199,995 of NC_046382.1, read as the reverse complement.
TACGTTTGTTTCTTGGACGCTATTTGTCTTCAAGTCCATTTTATTAGGGGTCATTCCAGTTTTGTGTAATATTTTGGGGAAAAGTCTTACGTTTCCCAACCAATATTCAAAGCTACATCGCTAGCTAATTAGGGTGAATTGGGAGTCATTTGTTTGCCGTAGTCTAGTTGTTTTCTGTATCTGTAGCTGATGTGTACTTTGTGTTACAATTTTACAAAAGAAAAGAGTTGCAAAGTAAAACAAGAAAACAAGCAAGGACGGGATGATTTTCAATTTAAGTGTAAACTAGCTGTCTAGATTTGGAAGAGCAACACATCGTGAGTGCAGCATAACATGTTACCATCCCTTCGCTTTATGCTGGGTTGCCACATAGGGATTTGGGCAAGTTATGAAAAAATGTATGATCGAAGTGTTAAAAAGTATCTTCTGTCAAACACATTTAGAAGGTTTAATGCATTGGTAGAATTGTAAGTTGTGCAGTAATAAGTTATTCGATAATTATTGAGTAAAATCATTTCATTTTTCAGAAGAAAATAGATTGTTTGGGGGGGGGGCATTTTCAACATAAATTGACTAAGTTGTTTGTAGTTGTTCTTGGCCACTAAAACCTTCATATGTATAGATTTAATATTAAAATTGCCTACCTGCCTTGGGTTATCAAGAGTAACAAAGCATTTACTATGCTTAGTGTATTTTACTGAAACGTTGAAATAGGGTCAGAGTTACAACATATCTGACAACCATTTACTATCAATACTACGCATGAAAAAATTTTAAATTATTGGCCAACACAATAATTTCTTCAAAAAACTGGAACACCTTTGTGTTATTTAGAAAGCGGTGATCCTTTGTTAGTAAGTACAGGACATAAAATGTAAAAGAAAGCATTTATTGGTTTTGATTAAAGACATAGGCCAAAAAAATATATAGTTGACTTACATATATTTATATATACATATACAGGTATAGATATATATATAGACAGATACAGGATAGAGAGAGATATATAGATAGAGAGAGATAGATATATATATAGATATAGATACATGTATATATATATATATATGTAATATATAGTATATTAGACATTGTATATATATAGTATATATATATATATATACATGTATATATATAATATAGTATATATATAATATATATAGATATATATATATATATATATATATATATATATACAGACTGGCAGCCTATTGGCAGCTACAACTGGCCACTTACTGGCAGGTGAAATACTTATTTCCATGAAGTAAATGTCACTTTATTAAAGGTTTTATACAGTATAATGAAGGTTTTAAACACACACACACACACACACACACACACACACACCACACACACACACACATATATATATATATATATATATATATATATATATATATATATATATATATATATATATATATATATATATATAATGTGTGTATGTGTGTGTGTGTGTGTGTGTGTACTGCTTTAAAATTTAAAATTTACATTTAAAGTAAATGTACTGCTTTAACATCACTTTTGAACATTGCACTGTAATACTCAAGTATTATAACATGACAGCATATTGCAAACTGTTACAAGAACTTTAGAACTTTCGTAGAACTTTAAGTTGAGCAGTAATATCTTACTCGATCATTATTGAGTAAAATCACTTGATTTTTCAGAAAACACCTTCCCAGGCACTGGTGGAGAAAGAAAAACAGAGCTCATCCTCTACAATGTGTCTCTCCCTCTGGACAGGCTCACACCCTGGACTACAGAACCACTAACTGTGTACTGGTTCAGTCTGTCTCGTAGCTTTTTCTTTCTTCAAAAAGTCCACCAGTAAATTGTTGCACTTTGCTAAACAACTCCAAACTCTCTAGAACTGTTTGGGTGCACCTCCCCAGTCCCTTATTGCCGCCCCATTGACCAATCTGAATACAGAAGAAATTAAATCACCCAATAACAATTGATCTTGAGCATCTCAACCAAAAACTTAGTCTGCCACACACTTTGTGCTGCAAGCTGTACTTAACACAAACTATACAAAGATTGGTCATTTCAAAGTGATATGCCCCAAAATCTTAATAAAAGTATTTTCTTTTACATAAAATCTTGTTTCTGTAAACAAGATTAGTAGTTAGCTTAATAGGATTTTAGTAAAATAACCTGTAAATCTATTGGTTGTTTTTCTCAAAACAACAAATAAAAAACACTATTTCTGCCCAACTCATTAACATTTCTACTTTTGGGAACCCAGGAGTTGCATAAGGAATTTATAGTTTACCTTTTTTGTCCAGGTTTGTTCAGGTTTCTGCAGCCAGAGATCCTTTCTGGAGCGCTGACATCTATCTAACTGGTCGGCTGAAATGGAAATGGCTGTTCTGACCTCAAATCAAGCTTTTTCCCTGAAGCACTTAGGAGTGTTGGTTAGAAGAAAGTGATAATTTAAAAGCTTTGAGGTTTATTCTAGCACTTAATGGTTTAGTTTAATGCTTTCTGAAAGACAAACGCAATTTGCTAAAGAGTAGATCTTATTAATAAATGATGTTTCCTTTAGAATAATGATTTGGTCAATATTATTACCCATTCATCCAGTTTTTCCTTTTCATGATAGAATCTTCTAATTCTCATTTGCTGATGTATTACTTTTTTGTTTGTTTTCAGCAGAAAAAAAAGATTTGTTTGTAAATATTTATTTTCCTCATTTCAGTTTTGTTTGACTTTGTAATTTTCTTCTTAATGTAATTTGTTTTTTGTCCTCATTTTAGTTTTGTTTTAGAGTGTTTCTCAGGGACCCAGAGTTGCAGAATATTTAACTCTGCTGGTAGATAAAGAGAAGCTTTAACTTTGACAACAGTATTTTCTAAGTGGAGTCAAGCAATAACAAGAAGATAACGTCTTTGTCTGTAAAACAGATTTATTCTCCTGCTAAAACCACATCCATAAAGTATATCCATGTAGCCATTCAATATAACTTACTTCCATACTTCAGTAGATGCAGTCTTGTAATGGTAGATATTATTTCACCTGTTCACAATCATGGCTCACCTGCAGTTGTCATCTCTACAGATCTGTGTGCAGGGCGGTCTGATCTCACAGATGTGGGTCACTTCTGCTCCATGGACTATTTGTCCTGGAATCTAATGGCCATCTAAAACCACTCAAGAAACTTTGGATCTTAGTAAAATCAAGAAATTAAAATGGAGCAAAAAGATGTAGCAGGATTATAATAATCATCTTTATTGTCATTGCAACATTCATTCCAATGAAATGTGATCTCTGCATTTAACCCACACCCTTGGTGAGCAGTGGGCATTCACTGTGCAGTTCCCAGGGACCCATCTGGAGTTAAGGGTCTTGCTCAGGGACCCAGAGTGGCAGCCTGTGGGACTTGAACCCAGAACCTCCACGACTCATGCACAATGCTCTAACCATGAAGCCACAACAACCCTAATATTTAGGATATCCACTGATGTGCAAAAATACAGTGGTTTTCATTCCAGGCCCTCAGGACCCACCATTCTTTGTGTTTTAGATGTTTATCTGCTCTTCTATACATGAATCTTATGGCTGAATTACCTCTTCAACAATCAGTCAAGAATCGAGAAGCTTTTATTATCACAGTGTGGTACTGTGGTGAATGTTTGTTCAGGACATACTCTGGCTTAGGACACACACAACAACCAACAGATAGTAAACAATGGAAACAGGTAATAACAAAGTAAACAATGTGTAGAGTTTCTTTTAATGGAGATTAAAACATGACAGTCTTTGGGGTCTGCTAGTATTCGCACCAAGTAACGAAAATCACCTAAACGTGATTCATTGTGTTGCATAAACCAGTCACTCTAAGCTTCTATGATGATACATTCACCCCCTGGGGCCTGTGCTGGGGGTTGTCTGGTTCGGGTACAGGATGGGGGGTTGTGCGGGGCCGTGGCGCCCCTGGAGCCTCGGGTCCTGTAAGGGTTTTGTTTGTCCTGTAAGGGTCTCTGACCTATCAGATTCTGTGACTCTAGAGGGCGCTATTTCATTGACCACTCCATACATCCTGAAAAAAATGTGGTAAAGGGAAGAAAATTTAGCTCATGTTTACCTCATATAGGATTTTATTAGTGGCATTACTGATTAATAAATCATTGTGCTGAAAGTCTATTGGACATTATGCGGAATCTGCTGAAAGCATCAGGGAAGTGATGGATAACTCACTGTCCGTGGATGTCAATCATGATGCATTATAAACAAATGGACTGTAATCTTGGGTCAGCATGTTCATGTGGATAAACCTCAGAGTCTATGCTATTTCATAACCTGATGGATAACTCCCAGGGGAGACACGTTCTGCTCCTGCAGGGCGTCGTTGATGATCTGTATTAAAGCTGATGTGACCGACAGTCCGGGGCACTCGGACATTTTACTGTGCTGTACCATTTTTCTGGCTTGTTTGGATTAAATATGTTCAAGAATAATTTCTGTCTCAATAATTTCTGACCCCGAATTGGAGACGGTAATAGCTACAACCATTCAATTCAATACATTTTATTTATATAGCGCCAAATAGAATAACAAAAACAATTGAACGAAGATAATGTAGGATACCTGATATGAAACAAAATTACCTGTTCATAAATAAAATATATCAAATAACATAAAATGATTTCCTTTAACAGTCATCGTCAACATTTCTTATGATTTGTATAGTTTTTCTCCATTCTGTGCACTTGAGGGGCACTAAGTTTGTTCTGGGGGGTCAGGGAAACATCGCCCTCCTGAGTCACGGATTCTGATGGGTATCAGAAAATATGTTACTCTGGACTCTAGTGACAACACCATCGCTTCTTTATCAGCCATGTCTCTGATCCCCTCAAAACATGCAACTGTCTATTAAAGGCCTTTCTGTCAAACTTAAAACAACACCAGTCTGTAAAACACAATTTAACAGCAACAATGCCCACATTGAAGATTATAATGTTAATAAAGTTAATATTCGCCATGGTAACTGATGTGCTACTGCTTTTGTGAAACTGAGTCAAGGACAAATCCTTGGATTAAGTCAGGAAAATCAGGATTAAAATGGGTTAAGTCAGGAAAATCCTGAGGGCGGTTTCCTAGTTTTAGGAAACCGCCCTCAGCTCTCTTAAAACAAAACAATATTTTTTACCTTTAAGCAACAGCAAAATACAGTTACCAACCAAATAGCAGCTCATGGAAATATATAGAGTACAAACAACAGTGAAACATGTAACTTAAAGCAAAATCCAGGTAACATGAAATCTAAACAGGCAATAAGTAAAAATTATAAGCACAAATAAAGCTTACAACACTGCAAAAGCCTAGTTATAATAGTCAAAAATATCCATCAAAACCTGATGATCAAATCACTTCTGCAGGAGGGTTCAAACAGGAAGTGCCAGTCATGAGATGCACTTAAATCCAAAGATAGCCAGCAGCAGAAAGCTGGAACTGCACCAATACCTGCAACTAAACAGAATAACAGGAGATAATAAAATAAAAAGCTTTTGGCTACAACAGTTGCTAATTAACCCAAAAATCAGCTACAGTAGATTGTTCATTATTTCAATTCAATTCAATTCAATTTTATTTATATAGCGCCAAATCATGAAACATGTCATCTCAAGGCACTTTACAAAGTCAAGTTCAATCATATTATACAGATTGGGTCAGATTATACAGATTGGTCAAAAATGTCCTATATAAGGAAACCAGTTGATTGCATCAAAGTCCCAACAAGCAGCATTCACTCCTGGAGAACCGTAGAGCCACAGGGAGAGTCATCTGCATTGTACATGGCTTTGCTGCAATCCCTCATACTGAGCAAGCATGAAGCGACAGTGGGAAGAAAAACTCCCCATTAATGGGAAGGAAAAACCTCCAGCAGAAGCAGAACCGGGCTCAGTATGAACGGTCATCTGCCTCGACTGACTGGGGTTACAGAAGACAGAACAGAGACACAACAAGAGAGACAAAAAAGCACAGAAGCACACATTGATCTAGTAATCTGTTCTACATTAGATGGTAGTAGCGGGTGAGCCGTCTTCTCTGGATGATGTCACAGTTAACAGAACGCCAAACCAGGTGTACCTACTATGAAGAGAAAAGAGAGAGAACAGAAAGTTAAAGCAGAAATGACAACACATAATGCATAATTGAAGAACAGTAGAACTCAATAGAGTGAGAAAATTAGATCCTGATATACTCCAGTAGCCTAGGCCTATAGCAGTAAAACTATAAAGGTAGCTGAGAGTAACATGAGTCACTAGTTATATTTTTTGTCAAAAAGAAAAGTTTTAAGCCTAGTCTTAAAAGTAGACAGGGTGTCTGCCTCACGGACCAAAACTGGGAGTTGGTTCCACAGGAGAGGAGCCTGATAGCTAAAGGATCTGCCTCCCATTCTACTTTTAGAGACTCTAGGAACCACCAGCAGACCTGCAGTCTGAGAGCGAAGTGCTCTGTTAGGAACATACGGGGTAATCAGAGCTCTGATATATGATGGAGTTTGATTATTAAGGGCTTTATACGTTAGAAGAAGAATTTTAAATTCTATTCTTGATTTAACAGGAAGTCAATGAAGGGAAGCTAAAATTGGAGAAATATGATCCCTCTTGTTGATTTTCATCAGAACTCTTGCTGCAGCATTTTGGATCAGCTGAAGGCTTTGAACTGCATTTTGTGGACTTCCTGATAGTAAAGAATTACAATAGTCCAGCCTTGAAGTAACAAATGCATGGACCGGTTTTTCAGCATCACTCCTGGACAGAATGTTTCTAATTTTGGCGATATTACGGAGGTGAAAAAAGGAAACTCTGGAAACCTGTTTAATATGGGATTTAAATGACATGTCTTGGTCAAAAATAACACCAAGATTTTTTACTTTATTACCAGAGGCCAGGTTAATGCCACCCAGATTAAGTGATTGGTTAAGAAGTTTATTTTTTGAGGACTCTGGCCCAAAGATTACAACTTCGGTCTTGTCAGAATTTAGATGCAGGAAATTTAAAGTCATCCAGCTTTTGATGTCATCAAGACATGACTGTTTCTTAAGTAAAGGTTTAATAACAGCTACTTTCAAAACCTGTGGTACATATCCATTTACTAAGGATAGATTAATCATGTCTAAAATAGGACCACTGATCAGAGGGAATACCTCCTTAAACAACTTGGTTGGGATTGGGTCTAACATACAGGTAGAAGGTTTAGATGAAGCTAAAATTTTAGATAGCTCAGAAAGCTCTACTGCTTTTAAACAGTTCAGACACTGCACAGGTTCTAAGGATTCCTCCAATGCTGCCTCACTTACTGAGGACGAGGTAATCATGTTTGGGAGGATGCCAATTATTTTATTTTTAATGACATCAATTTTATTTATGAAGAATCCCATAAAATCATTACTACTAAGAGCTAAGGGAATGGATGGATCAACAGAGCTGTGGCTCTGGGTAAGTTTGGCAACTGTACTAAAGAGAAATCTAGGATTATTTTTATTCTCTTCAATTAATGATGAAAAATATGCTGCTCTAACTCTGCGGAGGGTCTTGTTATATAACAATAGACTGTCCCTCCAGATTAAGTAGGATTCCTCTTGGTGTGTAGAGCGCCATTTTCTCTCCAATTTCCTAACATTGTGCTTCAAGGAACGCAGCTCTGAATTAAACCAAGGAGCCATCTTCCTGTGAATGATCACCTTCTTTTTCAAGGGAGCTACATTGTCTAATGCAGAACGCAATGAGGAAGTCACATTGCTAGCAAAGGTATCGATTTGTGAATGGGAAGAAACAGCATTGCTGCCATCTACAGGGCATTTCTGCAATACTGAGGATATTAAAAAGGGGACAGACTCTTTAAGTTTTGATACAGCATTATCCGATAAAAATCTACTATAATGGAACCCTCTTTTGGGGTGGAGAACTCAGTTAGATTAAACTCAAATGTTATTAAAAAATGATCAGACAGGACAGGGTTGTGAGAGAATACTGTTAATTCTTCACAATCAATGCCATATGTCAGCACAAGGTCTAAAGTATGGAGCCGAGAGTACGTCGGTTCATGCATTTTGAGCAAAACCAATTGAATCTAGGATAGTTTTAAAGGCTACACTAAGTTTATCACATTCAGTGTTAACATGGATGTTAAAATCACCCACTATAATAACCTTATCAGTATTTAACACCAAATCAGATAAGAAATCTGACAACTCATCCAAAAACTGAGTGTAAGGGCCTGGTGGACGATACAAAACAACAAACAGAAGAGGTTTTATTGCTTTGCAGTTTGGATGAGGGAAACTGAGGGTTAAATTTTCAAAAGAACTGTAATTATTAGTTGGCCTGGGACTAATTAATAAATCAGACTTAAAGATAGTTGCCACTCCTCCTCCTCTTCCCACAGATCTGGGAATGTGGAAATTTGAATAATTGGAGGGGGTTGACTCATTTATACTAACGTAGTCCTCTTGTAGCCAGGTTTCTGTGAGACAAAACAAATCAATCTGATTATCAGAAATCAATTCATTAACTAAAAAAGTCTTTGGAGGGAGAGACCTTATATTTAATAGACCAAATTTAATTATTTTATTTTTTGGTCTCCTTTGATCAGCACCATAACTTAGTGGCATGGGGGGCGGTGGGTTGCTTCCTACAGGGCGCAGTGGCTGGATGGAGGGGTTCCTGGGGCTCTGGGGGCACTCGGAGTAGGGCGCCTGGTGGGTCTGTCTCCAGGGTCTGTTGCCCCCAACTGGGAGGGGCTTGGGAGGCCTACGGGTGGCCTACAGCGGCCGCTTGCGGCGCTCTTGTGGAGCTTGGCGGTGACGGAAGTGGGTTACTGACCTGGTAGCTGTGCTGCCGCTGGGTGGGTCTGGGGGCCTGGGGTCCCTGGGCACGCCGCCTTCAGGCAGGGGCCCCGGCGGGGCCTCGGGGGTTCCGGTTCCGGGGGGTGTGCCGCTTGGGGTCTGGGCCGGCGTGTGCCCGGGTGTCTGCCCCTGCACGGGGCTTCTGGTGCGCTGGGGGGCCTCGGGGCCTGTTGAGCTGGTAAGGGGGCATGGACATTGACATCTCAGGGCAGATGCTCTTCCCCTTTATTGGATCGGCACTCTGCTAGTGGGGGGGGGGGTGTAAGGACTAACCCAGCCTGGATGTCTACTGTCGAATGTATGGTGAGTTGTTTGAATGTTAGTGTTGGGGAGGGATTAAATCTACGGGTGGGGGGGGGGGGGGGGGGATGGACGTTCTGGTGGTCTTCTGTCCGGCCCCCTGTCCCGGTCCTGGTCCGTATAGTCTCCCGGTGCGGGTTTCGCCTGGGGGGTGGGGTTTGGGATGGCTCGTGCGGGCTGGCTGGCCAGTGTCCCCCATCTTATTAATTTATTTGTTTATTTATTTATTTTTATTTATTTATGGTTTTTTTGGGGGGGGAGTAAAGCCAGTAGGCTTGGTGGGTGGGCTGGGGGGGGTGGAGGTGTTGGTCCTGGTGGGTGGTTGGCTGGCAGGCCCTGCGGCCTCTCCCTGGCCCCTGGGCTCGGGTGGGGCTGTCGGGGAGCAGGGGTGCCTATTGGAGTCAGTAGGGGAGCTCGCTCCCTGGGATGGCTCCCCAGTCCTTTTCTCCCCATCCCCAGACTCCTGCCTCTGCCTGCTCCATCACGCCGCCACACATGTAGGACCTTGGGGAGTGGGGCATTACTGGAGGTTGCCACTTTCTGATGACGTCCCTCTCCCCAATTTTATAATGCATTTTAGACACTTTCTCTCCAAACATTTTCACAACGCACATTCATGTATGCCATGGTATGGGGGGGTGGGGGTGAAGACGTCTGGGGGGGGGCTTATGTTGTGTGAGCCTCACCTCGGATGGCTCCCTTCACCTCCTCTCGCATTTAGACATTGAGGGTTCTGGGCAGTTGTTTGGAGGGGGTGCGCTGGCACCCGCTTCCTTCCGCGGGGGGGGGGGGGGCTGTGCCGTGCACCATCTTCGGCGCTCCCAGTTTTTAAACACACTTGAGAACAACATGCAACAACACAACAACATCTGAGCGGGCGTAGGGAGGATCGGGGTCTTTTGCACACCCCCGTTCTCCGATGGTGGCAAGGAGTCTGGGGCCTGGAGGAGATGCGGGCCACTGTGTCCGGGGTCTTGGCGGGGGGCTGCTATGGGTAGTCAGGGGCTTGCCAGGTCTGGGGCTGATGCCACCGCTCCCCCCAGGAGAGGTGGGGGGAAGGGGTGGCCAGGATATGGTGGGGGAGGGAGGGGGTTTATTAGGTATTTAGGGGGTGAGGGGGGTTCTGGCTGGGTGGCACGTATGGGTCGTGTTGGCCCCCCCTCTTTGGGGGACCTGGTCCGGGGGCGGGGCCGGGCACAGGCAGTCGTATAGTTGAATTGTGTTGACCGCCCCCCCCCCCACTTGGGATTGTTGGATGTGAGTGTTATGTGGGAATGTGTGTACAGCGTCCTTTTTTTTTTTTTTTTTTTGTAAGTCTGTGTGTGGTGAGTGGGGCACTAGGGAGGGTTGGTGTGAATGAGGTTTTTTTTCTCTTCCAGGTACGGGTCCGGTCCGCTCCCTCTCCCAAGAACATCTCAAGTCTCGGCTAGGTGCATTGGCCGTCCTCGGGTTTGGGGCGGGTTCCTGGGTGGGTGCCGGCCCATTCCTGGTGGCTGCTTCGCGGGGCCTGGCCCCCCGGGGGTCGGCAGGGGTGCCCGCCGCGGGGGCGGGGTGCCCCTGGGGGCCGGCGGAGCCCACGGGCTCGTCCCCGCAGCTCTTCGGGGCGTCAGTATTGCGGTGGCTGGGGGATATCCTCGGGGTCATCTCTCCTCTTTCCTTGGGGGGGGGCAGATTTCCTGTGTTGGCCCCTCTTGGGCGCCTTGCTTTGGGGGCCCCTTTGGGAGTCCGGGGTTATGGGTCCCCTGACCCCTGCCTCTGTGCTCGGGGAAGGCGGGCCTTTGGTTCCCCACAACCACTATCGAGCTATTTACTTCTGAATAATTTTCACCTAAACTACTGCACTCTCACAAACTCCCACAGGTGCAGGGTTCCAGTTATTAAGGGTTCCAGTTATTAAGTGTTCACTTATATATATAAAGCCGGTAATTTATTTATTTATTTATTTTCTTTCACTTTCTTTTTTCCAGGTATCACTTTACACATATCAGCTTAAATAATAATACAAATGATTTAGCAATGGCATCAAGGTGTTACTCGATTGTATCTGTTGCTTTATGTCTGTTGGTTGTGCTGTTCTTTTTGCATCTCTCTTTCCAGGTGATGGAGCAGACAGAGGACGTTTTATCATTCACTTCCTTTTATCTCTTCTATCTTTCACCTCTTCTTTCTTTTTTTTCTCTTCTTGTTCTTCCTGTACTCTCCTACTTTCCCATTGAAGTGTCCATATAATTTGAAATTCTGCCTGCAGGAATCACAATAAAGCTATTTACAAGCATAAATCAAGCGGAGCATTATGGCGAAAGCTGTTTGCTCCACTTGTGAAAGTAAAATCTGTCGAGCTCTTTTTGGCATTAAGACATCAATTCTTATTGCCACATTGCTAGACAGGACACTGGGAAGGGAAAACAAAGAAAAAAGATTGTTGTGGAGGCTCCAGATATTAAACCCGAAACAGTCTCAGTATGTGGAGCAGTCATGCTTTCAGTATCCTTGCTGCTCTTATGATTGTCTGACGCTTTACAGGAACAGAGTGAAGCCAGAAACTTATCCAGGAAGCTTTTCCTACTCAACAAATACAAAATTGGGTCTGCAAGGGGACTAAGAAAAAGACAAACTATGGTCACAATAATATGGATTAAACTGTATTCTGTCTTCAGGGACAAGGTAATAATAGGCAGGAAAAGCAGAGTGTAAATTAGCAGCACCACAACCTGAATAGCTACGATTCGTCTTTTTTCTTCTACTGGGACACTGAGGGCTCCAGACAGAGCTTTAATAGTCCCAACCAAGCAGAAGATGAAGAAGGGAAAGGGCAGGAGGAGCACACCAAGTATGATGGTTAGATTAATTGAAGCAATAGTAGACTCAATAGTAAGAACCATCATTATTGAAATAATAATAGGAAGAGTCCAGACCACAACACAGACCACCACATTGGTCTTGATGTTTCTCCTGAATCTGTACCACAGTGGCTTGGCGATGATCAAATACCTGTAATAACACATGGAGCTGTTTAGTCCATGGAGACTATCAGGTGCTGACTAACAGGATTATATGAGACAATAAAGAAGCTTAAAGGGAAACACATAGTTACCTTTCTAATGAGATACAGACCTGTCATAGTTTGAGTTCCTGCCTTAGTTTTAATTTCTGTTTTTAGGTTCTTGTTTTCTATTTTCAGTCTTGGTTTGAGTTCCATCTTAGGTTGGGTCTTGTCATTTATTTTGTGTTTCAGATTGGTTCTTGAACTGTTTTAGTTTAACCTGTTTTCACATGGCAGTTATTCAGTCAGTTCAGTTCCACCTCCAGCTACTTCCCTGATCAGCTCCACTTAGTCTGGTAATTAGTTTAATTCCGTTCACCTGCTCACTCCCCTACTTATAGCTGCCTCTGTCCCTTGCACTCTGCCTGATCATTGTGTTTGTGTTTTTTCCTGCCTGGGATAAGTCTGATCCTGTTTTACCTGTCTGCCTGTACCCAACCTGACTTCTGACCAGTTTATTTTAGGTTGTTGGCTGTGGACTGTTTAAATTTTTTGGACACTGCCTCTTTGCTTTTTGGCTTGGTGCCCTCTTTTGGTTTTTTGCTTTGTTAATAAATCACCTTTTTATTTCAAACTTTGCTTGTCTGGCTGAATTCAGGGTCCTCTGTTTCTGACTCATGACACAGACCATGAATCCAATACTAACTATTAAACCAAAACATGTGATGACAAAGCCAATACCAGGAATAAATGAAGCCATAATTCTTCCACAGAACTGAATGAGATCAGAAAAGTAACTAATGACACCAGAATATTATTAACATGTAAAATGTTTCCTGTTTTAAACATTTCAGTCATTTCTAGAGGTAAGAAAAGGTAAACTTACACCTGGAATGAGAGAGAACCATTATTTAAAGAGCAGATACAAAGTCAAACAACACATTTATTGTTGCAGGTTTAGGTTATTTTGTCTCACCTGTAGAAAAACTGCAACTATCACTATTAGAGTCAAAGGAAGTCTAATGCCCATGGTGATCCAATTCCCCCATTTTATGATTTGTTCAACTATATCAGAATAACTGTTATCACTATGGTTTCTGTGAGTGGTGTTCATGCTCTCACTGATGTTGAAGCTGTCATCAAAGCTGTTTTCCTCTGATGTCCAGTTGAAGTTCATCTCTTCCATCCTTCAATGTTGAACCAGAACTTTGAAGACAGTGGTGTCTGTAAACAGAAATGATGATGGTTGTGTAAATCTTCAGAGAAACATGTCTGATGGTTCTTTATGTGTAGCATGTAAATCCAGATGTTAAACTAGAAAATCTAAATGAAAGAAAATGTTTTGGTCAAAGTGGAAGATTTTCTCAAACATAAAAAACAGCATTTATAGAATCGTTTAATTGTAAATGGTGAGGGGTTTTTCAACTCATAGATTATTACAGCATGTTTGTTGTGTAAGAGAAATAAAGCATTCATTATCATCTAGGCATATTGGTTGTGATTAATAAAGATGTTTTACCACGCATTGAAAATGTTTCAGCAGTTGTTTATCACAACACATCGTCTGATTACAACATCTATAAAAACCAGAACCATCTGCTTTCTGAATTCATCTCCCAAGCATACTTCCCATCACCTCAACAGCAGAACACCAAACAGGCTTTAAATTAACAACATAACCTTTATAAGTAATCACAGAAGTGTAAAGTTTACCTTTTTTGTCCAAGTTTGTTCAGGTTTCTGCAGCCAGAGATCCTTTCTGGAGCGCTGACATCTATCTAACTGATCGGCTGAAATGGAAACGGCTGATCTGACATCAAATCAAGCTTTTTCCCTGAAGCAATTAGGAGTGTTGGTTAGAAGAAAGTGATAATGTAAAAGCTTTGAGATGTTTTCTAGCAGTTAATGGTTTAGTTTAATGCTTTCTGAAAGAAGAAAACAATTAGCTAATGATTAAATCTTATCAATGTTTCCTGTTAGAATAATGTTTTTTCAATATTATCACCCATCCATCTACCTTTTTCTTTTCATGATAGAATCTTCTAATTCTCATTTGCTGATGTATTACTTTTCTGTTTGTTTTCAGCAGAAAAAATGTGATTTGTTTGTAATTATTTATTTTCCTCATTTCAGTTTTGTTTGACTATGTAATTTTCTTCTTAAACGGGGTTAAAAATATTTAACTTTTTAAATATGGTAGATGAAGAGGGAAAACAATATTCTCTAAGTGGAGTCAAGCAATAACGAGAAGATAATATCTTTGTCTATAAAACAGATTTATTCTCCTGCTAAAACCACATCCATAAAGTATATCCATGCAGCCGTTCAACATAACTTACCTCCATACTTCAGTAGATGCAGTCTTGTAATGGTAGATATTATTTTACCTGTTCACAATCATGGCTCACCTGCAGTTGTCATCTCTACAGATCTGTGTGCAGGTCGGTCTGACCTCACAGATGTGGGTCACTTCTGCTCCATGGACTATTTGTCCTGTAATCTAATGGCCATCTAAAACCACTCAAGAAACTTTGGATCTCAGTAAAAACAAGAAATTATATTGGAGCAGAAAGATGTAGCAGGATTATAATAATCATCTTTATTGTCATTGCAACATTCATTCCAATGAAATGTGATATCTGCATTTAACCCACACCCTTGGGGAGCAGTGAGCTGCCAATGTGAAGCACCCAGGGAGCCATCGGGGGTTAAGAGTCTTGCTCAGGGACCCAGAGTGGCAGTATATGGGAGTTGAATTCAGAACCTCCAGGACACATGAACAATGCTCTAACCACAACCCCAATAATTAGGATATCCAGTAATGTCCTAGAATACAGTGGTTTTTCATTCCAGGCCCTCAGGACCCATTGTTCTTTGTGTTTTAGATGTTTATCTGCTCTTCTATACATGAATCTTATGGCTGAATTACAGCTTCAATAATTAATCAAGAATTGAGAAGCTTTTATTGTCACCGTGTGGTACTGTGGTGAATTTTTCAGGACATACTCTGGCTTAGGACACACACAACAAACAACAGATAGTATTCAATTCAATTCAATTCAATTTTATTTATATAGCGCCAAATCATGAAACATGTCATCTCAAGGCACTTTACAAAGTCAAGTTCAATCATATTATACAGATTGGGTCAGATTATACAGATTGGTCAAAAATGTCCTATATAAGGAAACCAGTTGATTGCATCAAAGTCCCGACAAGCAGCAGTCACTCCTGGGGAACCGTAGAGCCACAGGGAGAGTCATCTGCATTGTACATGGCTTTGCTGCAATCCCTCATACTGAGCAAGCATGAAGCGACAGTGGGAAGAAAAACCACCCATTAACGGGAAGGAAAAACCTCCAGCAGAACCGGGCTCAGTATGAACGGTCATCTGCCTCGACCGACTGGGGTTACAGAAGACAGAGCAGAGACACAACAAGACAGACAAAAAGCACAGAAGCACACATTGATCTAGTAATCTGTTCTACATTAGATGGTAGTAGCGGGTGAGCCGTCTTCTCTGGATGATGTCACAGTTAACAGAACGCCAGACCAGGTGTACCTACTATGAAGAAAAAGAGAGAGAGCAAAAAGTTAAAAGCTGAAATGACGATAGTCATTTCAATGTAATACAATGCAAAACTGGAGAACAGTAGACTGAAGAACAGTAGAAATCAGTAGAGTGAGAAAATTAGACCCTGATGTCCTCCAGCAGCCTAGGCCTATCACAGCACAACTATAGAGATAGCTCAGGGTATGAGCCACTCTAACTATAAGCTTTGTCAAAAAGGAAAGTTTTAACATTAGTCTTAAAAATAGATAGGGTGTCTGCCTCACGGACCAAAACTGGGAGTTGGTTCCACAGGAGAGGAGCCTGATAGCTAAAGGATCTGCCTCCCATTCTACTTTTAGAGACTCTAGGAACCACCAGCAGACCTGCAGTCTGAGAGCGAAGTGCTCTGTTAGGAACATACGGGGTAATCAGAGCTCTGATATATGATGGAGCTTGATTATTAAGGGCTTTATACGTTAGAAGGAGAATTTTAAATTCTATTCTTGATTTAACAGGAAGCCAATGAAGGGAAGCTAAAATTGGAGAAATATGATCCCTCTTGTTGATTTTCATCAGAACTCTTGCCGCAGCATTTTGAATCAGCTGAAGACTTCGAACTGCATTTTGTGGACTTCCTGATAGTAAAGAATTACAATAGTCCAGCCTTGAAGTAACAAATGCATGGACTAGTTTTTCAGCATCACTCCTGGACAGAATGTTTCTAATTTTGGCGATATTCCGGAGGTGAAAAAAGGAAACTCTGGAAACCTGTTTAATATGGGATTTAAATGACATGTCTTGGTCGAAAACAACACCAAGATTTTTAACTTTATTACCAGAGGCCAAGTTAATGCCATCCAGATTAAGGGATTGATTAAGAACTTTATTTTTTGAAGACTCTGGCCCAAAGATTACAACTTCTGTCTTGTCAGAATTTAAATGCAGGAAATTTAAAGTCATCCAGCTTTTGCTGTCATCAAGACATGACTGCAGTCGAAGTAACTGATTGGATTCATCAGGATTTATGGATAAATATAGCTGAGTGTCATCAGCATAACAGTGGAAATTAATCCAATGCTGTCTGATAATTTTGCCAATCGGAAGCATATATATAGTAAATAGAATTGGTCCAAGGACTGAACCCTGTGGTACTCCACAAGTGACCCTAGAGTTTGAGGAAGATTTATTATTAACATGAACAAACTGGAATCTGTCCGACAGATAAGATTTAAACCAGCCTAATGCTTTTCCCTTAATCCCTACAGTATGCTCAAGTCTTTGTAGGAGAATATTGTGATCAACTGTATCAAATGCAGCACTGAGATCTAACAGGACAAGTATAGACACAAGTCCATTATCTGAGGCCATGAGAATATCATTAGTGACCTTCACCAGAGCTGTTTCAGTGCTATGATGAGCTCTGAAGCCTGACTGAAACTCCTCAAGTAGGTCATTACTTTGTAAATGTTCACATAGTTGATTAGCAACTACTCTCTCAAGAATTTTAGATAAGAAAAGAAGATTAGATATAGGTCTGTAATTTACTAACTCATCTTGATCAAGAGATGGTTTCTTAAGTAAAGGTTTAATAACAGCTACTTTAAAAGCCTGTGGTACATATCCATTTACCAAGGATAGATTAATCATGTCTATCCTAGCTAAGAGCTAAGGGAATGGATGGATCAACAGAGCTGTGGCTCTGGGTAAGTTTGGCAACTGTACTGAAGAGAAATCTAGGATTATTCTTATTCTCCTCAATTAATGATGAAAAATATGCTGCTCTAACTCTGCGAAGGGTCTTGTTATACAACAATAGACTGTTCTTCCAGATTAAGTAGGATTCCTCTTGGTGTGTAGAGCACCATTTTCTCTCCAATTTCCTAACATTGTGCTTCAAGGAACGCAGCTCTGAATTAAACCAAGGAGCCAGCTTCCTGTGAATAATCACCTTCTTTTTCAAGGGAGCTACATTGTCTAATGCAGAACGCAATGACGAAGTCATACCGTTTACAAAGACATCTATTTGTGAATTGGAAGAAACAACATTGCTGCCATCTACAGGGCATTTCTGCAATACGGAGGATATTAAAAAGGGGACAGACTCTTTAAGTTTTGATACAGCATTATCCGATAAAGATCTACTATAATGGAACCCTCTTTTGGGGGTGGAGAACTCAGTTAGATTAAACTCAAATGTTATTAAAAAATGATCAGATAGGACAGGGTTGTGAGGAACTACTGTTAATTTTTCACAATCAATGCCATATGTCAGAACAAGGTCTAAAGTATGGAGCCGAGAGTGCGTCGGTTCATGCACATTTTGAGCAAAACCAATTGAATCTAGGATAGTTTTAAAGGCTACACTAAGGTTATCACATTCTGTGTCAACATGGATGTTAAAATCACCCACTATAATAGCCTTATCAGTATTTAACACCAAATCAGATAAGAAATCTGACAACTCATCCAAAAACTGAGTGTAAGGGCCTGGTGGACGATACAAAACAACAAACAGAAGAGGTTTTATTGCTTTGCAGCTTGGATGAGGGAAACTGAGGGTTAAATGTTCAAAAGAACTGTAGTTATTAATTGGCCTGGGACTAATTAATAAATCAGACTGAAAGATAGTTGCCACTCCTCCTCCTCTTCCCACAGATCTGGGAATGTGGAAATTTGAATAATTGGAGGGAGTTGACTCATTTATACTAACGTAGTCCTCTTGTAGCCAGGTTTCTGTGAGACAAAACAAATCAATCTGTTTATCAGAAATCAATTCGTTAACTAACAAAGTGTTTGGAGGGAGAGACCTTATATTTAATAGAACACATTTAATTGTTTTATTTTTAGGTTCAAGGTGAACCGTATTGATTTTTATTAGGTTTTTATGATTTGTTCCTTTTAGATAAGTTTTTGATCTGTTAAGTTTTGGCCGTGGGAAAGACACCGTCTCAATAGGATAATGGATGGGTAACAGTACAGAAGCTGCAGAGAGGTGTGTTAAACTACGGCTGTGCTTCCTGGTCTGGACCCTGGGTTGTCAGCATTTAGGAGGACTAATAAATCCGGCCAGATTTCTAGAAAGAAGAGCTGCACCATCCAAAGTAGGATGGATGCCGTCTCTCCGGATCAGACCAGGTTTTCCCCAGAAAGTTCTCCAGTTATCAATGTAGCCCACGTCGTTTTCTGGACACCACCTAGACAACCAGCGGTTGAATGATGACATGCGGCTAAACATGTCATCACTGGTCAAATCAGGCAGGGGACCAGAGAAAATTACGGAGTCCGACATTGCTTTAGCAAACTCACACACCGAAGCAACACCAACTTTAGTGACCTCCGATCGGCGTGATCGGGTGTCATTACCGCCAGCGTGAATAACAATCTTACTGTATTTACGCTTATCCTTTGCCAGCAGTTTTAGGTAAGATTCTATGTCGCCCGTTCTGGCCCCTGGCAGGCATTTAACTATGGTCCCTGGTGTCTCTAGTGCCACGTTTCTGACTATTGAGCTCCCAATAACCAGGATCGGCTTCTCAGCGGGTGTGTCGCTGAGTGGGGAAAATTTGTTTGAAACGCAGACGGGTTGGTGGTGAACTGGGGGCTGAAATCTAGAGCTATGCTTCCCACGAACTGTCACCCAGCCGGCCTGCTTACCCGGCTGCTCCTGGAGGACCACTAAGTGAACTAACGCTAGGTCTATGTGGCTCCGCGCTAGCAGAGGGGCGGCTATCAGCTGGTCTTTCCATAGCATGGAGCCGGGACTCTAATTCTGACACCCTCGCCTCCAAAGCTACAAAAACACTACATTTATTACAAGTACCATTATCACTAAAGGAGGCAGAGGAATAGCTAAACATCTGACACAGGGAGCAGGAGATAAGGGGAGACTTAGTCAGAGACGGAGAAGCTGAAGTAATAGTAGGAGAGGAAGCCATTGTGGAGCTAAAGCTAGGCTAGGCTAAAGCTAGGCTAGCGCCCTTCTACCACGCCAAGAGAGCAAACCGTGAAACACGAGGAGTTCCCAAGCGTGATGTGAAGCAACAGAAAATGTTTTAAAAGTGCTTATGTGTTAGAAACAGATGTTACAGCAAAGAGATTAAAGATAAAAGCGAGAGAATCTGGAGCAACAAACCGTTGCTCACGCAGTGAAAACAGGAAGTGATACAATACGCCTTACCGCAAACAGGAAGTGACGTCAGCCAGCTTCAGATCCACATTCAGGATCTAAGTCAGCAAAGGTGCCTGTCAGAGCAGTCGACGCTGAAGGGGAGCCAAATGTATCTCGTAACAAGGAGAGAACTGATGCGGAAGAGTCAAGACAAAAAATCATCAGGTTTTATTGAT
The DNA here is from genome assembly GCF_011125445.2 of Fundulus heteroclitus. Lineage (NCBI taxonomy): Eukaryota > Metazoa > Chordata > Actinopteri > Cyprinodontiformes > Fundulidae > Fundulus > Fundulus heteroclitus. Next base: position 4,179,961 of record NC_046382.1, on the reverse strand, counting down.
ATTATTTCCCATTAAAGCTTGCAGACTAACAGGAATCTAAAACAAATAATTTGCCCAATAAACAGCAACATTAGTGTGACAACACGGTGGATAGGAGGGCTAGTGCAAAAATGCGGTCTGGATGTGAACCTTGCATGTCCTTGTTTGTTAGCACCAAGCTTGCGGTGAATAAGAGAACTGGATTTTTATCAGTATGGTATTTTTCTAATAAGTAAGTGGAACGGAGTTGAGTTTTAACGTTCATCTGTTTTCAGCGTGAGAAATTAGGAGTGTGACTGAGAGCATGTGAAGATCGTGGTGTCGTGCTGTCCAAAAAGAGCAGTCAGTAAGTAAGCAGGTCGAAAAAGGAGCCTGTAAGCTTGCAGTTAGTCTTGCTCCCAATATATTATAATATAAGATAAGATAAGATAGGCTTTATTGATCTCACATTGGAGAAATTTACTTGCCACATCGGCTGCAAAAATAGGAAAGGTGTATCAGTTATATACAGTGTATCTTCATACATACAGTGGATCAAAAAAAGAGAAAAATAAGAATAAAAATACAAAAAGAAATAGGAATTGTCAGATGATGTGTTATTTACATTCACGGTAATAAACATATATATATATATATTGACAAATATTCAGGTGGTGAAAGCAGCAGAAGTCACTTATTCAGGATTATTGCACCTTGGTTATTGCACATTAATTATTACAGTTATGGTCACAGTAGCAGTTACAGTGCAGCATTGTATAATCTGACAGCAGCAGGGATGAATGACCTGCGGTAGCGCTCCTTTTTACAGACAGGGTGTCTAAGTCTGTCACTAGAGGAGCTGCTCTGCTCCTCAACAGTCTGGTGGAGGGGGTGGAAGGTGTTGTCCATGATGGATGTAAGCTTGGACAACACCCTCCTCTCAGCTACTTCCTCCACTGAGTCCAGAGTGCAGCCTAGGACAGAAGTGGCCTTCCTCACCAGCTTATTCAACCTCATTCTGTCCTGCTCTGCACTGCCAGAGGCCCAGCAGACAGCGTAGAGGAGGGCTGAGGCCACCACAGAGTCATAGAAAGTCTTTAGCAGAGGCCTGCTGACTCCAAAGGACCTCAGCCTCCTCAGGAGGTGGAGCCGGCTATGGCCCTTCTTATACAGAGCATCTGTGTTATGAGTCCAGTCCAGTTTATTGTTGACATGAACACCCAGGTATCTGAAACTCTCCACAGTTTCTATGTCCTGCCCCTGGATGTTAACAGGTGAGTGAGGTGGGGGTCTTCTCCTGAAGTCGATCACCATCTCCTTGGTCTTACTGGTGTTTAAGCACAGATGGTTCTTCTCACACCAGTCCACAAAGTCCATGATGACTGACCGGTACTCCACCTCGTTCCCCTCAGACACACAGCCCACAATGGCCGAGTCATCAGAGAACTTCTGAAGGTGGCAGTTGTCCGTGTTGTAGGTGAAGTCTGAGGTGTAGAGGGTGAAAAGAAACGGAGACAGAACGGAGCCCTGGGGGGCCCCGGTGCTGCAGAGTGCCACCTCTGACTGACAGCCGTGCAGCCGCACGTACTGAGGGCGGTCAGTGAGGTAGTCCATGGTCCAGTCAGCTAGATGTTTGTCCACCCCAGCGTCCTCCAGCTTCCCCCTCAGTAGCACCGGTCTGATGGTGTTGAAAGCGCTGGAGAAGTCAAAGAACATGACTCTCACAGCGCTCCCGGTGGTCTCCAGGTGGGTGAGCGCCCACTGCAGCAGGTAGATGATGGCATCCTCTACTCTGATGTTGGGCCGGTAGGCAAACTGCAGCGGGTCCAGGGTGGGGCTCACCACAGTGCGCAGGTGAGCTAGGATGAGGCGCTCCATGGTCTTCATCAGAGGATGAGGTGCTCCATGGTCTTCATCAGGTGGGAGGTCAGGGAGACTGGTCTGAAGTCGGCCGGTTCCCTGGCGTGCGGTGTTTTGGGAACCGGTACCACACAGGAGGTCTTCCACAGGGTGGGCTCCACCCCCAGGCTGAGGCTCAGGTTGTAGATGTAGCTGAGGACCTCACAGAGCTCATCTGCACAGTTCCTCAGCAGCCTGGGGGGGGATGCCGTCCGGTCCAGGGGCTTTCCTCTGTTTCAGCCTCGTCAGCTGTCCTCTCACCTGCATTGGTGTGACTGTGAGGGGGGAGGCAGGCAGAGCCGAAGGTGTGGATGGGTCCGTGGTCGGTGAGAGTGGCGGCAGGGGGGATGGTAGATCTCTGGAGGGCTGTGTTATGGGAGTTTTGGGTGGAATTCCAAGCAATAGTAACTGAGTTCCCATCTTTACTAAATGATGAGACGGTGGTATAACGTTCCAGCACTTTTATTGAGAAACAGAGCAGAGATTCACATAGTTGGAAAGTAATCGCACCCCACGGTTCCGCTGCAGTCTCTGTCTGCCCTGTCTCTGTCTGTGTCGCTTTTCGGGCTTCCCCTAATACTGCACCGTGGCCTTCCCATGAGACAAAACAAAGACAGTCTATCGTAAACAATCAGTATCCCTCAGCAGCTGCAGCATTTGGCCTTGCAATCAGAAAACAGTGGATCTTATACACAGACATCAGGTCTCCAGGCCTCCTCTGTCCGAGTGGTGTGAGGCCATAGTGACTTCAGAATAATAATTCTTATAACATTCCTCTCTTTTTTTTTTTTTGATGATGGCGTCGTCAGCATCAAGACAAAACAAGATGACCCATCACTTGAAAATGTGAACAAAGCACAGAGGAACCATTTCTGTAAACTCGTAAAGTGGGACCCAAAGGGTTCCCGTGTTGGAACCGGGTAGTGCTGGAACTTTTAATACAGATCAACATGAATGCTTCATAGAACTTTAACACACAAGATCAAAGATTTAGCTTTTGTCCACAATTTAGGGTTCATCTAATTAAGTAAGGCCTGTTTTAGGTACCTATGCGCACATTATTTTAAAATTACATTAGACTATGGTAAGCTAAACCCTGTTCATTAACCAAGGTCGAATCCGTCTACTCTTCACCCACCCTGAATACCCTCCTACTCCTTTCTCCACTCACCCCTACGATGGACAATAATCCACCACTCCAAACTTACAACACCAGGAGCAAAGGCAGGAGAGGTTCAGTGCGGGCAAGGGAACCCCAGAAAAAGCTACCCCCCCTAGGGGGTAGTAAAAACTGCAAGGCCCCCTCCCAGGGAGATCTGCTCTCGGCCAATCTGAGCCTGAAAACCCTGTATTGAATCTAAGTGTTAACATTACCAGCTAATATTAAAGGGATCTTTAGAGCCAATCCGATCCTGGTTCTTCCTATATCAAATCAAAAGGTGCATAAACCATAGATCCTTGTGTGTCTGAAGCAAACAGTTTCCATTTTTTACCATAAAACCATATTGATCAACATGATGTAACATTAAAGTGTAGATCTCATAACACAAAAAAATCAAACATGTGAGTCAGTGGAACAGAGCAGTTAAACAAACAGCAACACAATATGAGAAGAGTTCTAAACGTCAAGAACGCAAAGTTAAGGAAGCCTTCAGGCCATTCAGGCACAAGGCAGAAAATAATCTAATCGCGCTTAGGGTCTCTTCTGGCAACTCCTCCCGTTGAAGAATAAAGAATCAGAGTTCTGTGGCTTCTTCATCCCCAGTCCTCTTCTTGGTTCCTCCTCGCAGGCTGGATGATTGAGCTGGATGGTAATAAGCGTTCAGTTCTGGATGGGCACTGAGCATTGCATTTCTCTCTAATAAAACACTTTGTGAAGATGGTCTGCAGACACGAGTCCTTGTTTCCACTGGAAAACAGAAACAAGGTGTAATTAGTGTTCTTATCAAAACCCCTTTCATGTGTCATTTATTAAAACATTCTCCAAGCACTTTCACATTCAAGATATTTCTGTACACAATTAAAACAAAACACACATTACGAAACACATTAAGAGTATGTAAAGGTAAAAACTTTTAAAGAAGTAACTTGATGGGAATCATAGAGCAACCTAATAAAGTGGGTATTATATCAACAGTTAAATAAATAAATGAATTAATTAGTTTTCACTATATACGTAGAGTAATCTGAACTTTTAAATAGCATTTCATTTAATGAACATCTTAGAGCAAGCTGATTTCTGCCAATCCGGCAGGCATCAATAAAACGCAAAGAAAGATTACTGGCTAAAATGGGTAATGTTGCAATAAAATTAGCATAATGACACATCCTACTAACTAACATGGGTAAATTTAGGATTAAAGCATCAGGGTACAATGGTGACAATATTTATGGAGATTTAATATCTTTCAACTAGAACATAAATAACTCAAAAGTCTTTTTAACCAGTTAACCCGTTTACCTGAGGGCTTTTAGATCAGGATAATTTAATGGTTATCGTCTTACATACAGAAAATAAGTAAGATTATTTTAATTAGATTAGATTATGGGGACATTTTGGATCTGGTCAGGATGGTTGGGGGGCTGTGATGATAAAAGGGTAACAGCTTGAAGGTGATATCAATGAATGAAGGTTTTCTCTGAGGAACATCAAAGCAGCAAATACATCCCACATTGGAACTCCTGTTGTGTAAAGAACATCTTGAACGGCACGTAAGGTGAGATCCTTACAATGAGAGACGTTCCACACAGGGGGGTGTGGAGACCCCTGTGGCATGGCACCCAGGACGAGCTGCTGTGGACTTGACACAGCTGGTGGAACCAGAGAGACGACGAGGTGGTCCCACAGGTTACCTGACACCTTACACTGACTGTAAAGGGTTCTGGGTTTTCAGGGTTGCTGAAAACAGAAAGCTTCAGAGAACCTTAACCCTTCCTGACCAGGCACTCAGAATACATAGATCATAGATCAGATTGCAGAGGCCTAGACAAATAGGAACGCAGAGACGCGTTCATCCAAGAACTTCTTAATCAAAGTCCTTAATCCTCAGTTTAAGAAGATAAATAAATAAATAAATAATTACAATGTACACAATGTAAGGTTTACTTTGTGATTATTTATTGTTATGGGAGTTTTGGGTGGAATTCCAAGCAATAGTAACTGAGTTCCCATCTTTACTAAATGACGAGACGGTGGTATAACGTTCCCAAATTAATCCTAAAATAAAGTAAACCAGCTCCGATTCCTGGCGCAATGAACTCGCAAGCGACGCAGACGCGTCCCAACTCTGCCTAAGTTCCGGTCAGCTTCGCTTCATAGCGCGCCGGGGTCTTTATCAAACTGATCCCGTGGGGCTGGCTCTTGGTTCGCGGATCCACCGTCTCATCCGGGACCTCCTCTGGTTTTCATCGGCTTTGCGGCGCCACCTTGCCGCTCGTCCCGGCCGCAACTTTTCAGCCGGATCTACTCTCTCGTTCACCTGCTAATGCGTTCGGAGCCAGCTCAGGTAATATGCATTCAACCATGTTCGTCCTCTATTCAGGCGAACGTATTTCATTTTACTGTTTGTTTTCGTTTTCTTCTTCTTCTGGTGTTGCCGGTAGCCAGCGGGCTTGTGGTGGCATTGCTGCCACCTACTGGTTGGAGTATGAAGTGCATTTTAAATTCAGCAATTGATACCAATCGTTCTTAAACCGCTGCAACTCTGGTGCAATTTGGCATCCGCTTGGTCTGGTCTGTATTGGGTTCAGACTTCTCATTTATGCTGACCAGGTTACTTCTGTCACTCTTGTCATTTCAATGTTTTGCCAATCAATTCTTCAGGTGTTGTGAAATTATACATGTTAAAGTTATTTAAGGTTTTTGTTCGTAGGTATTATCTGAATGTCAGCTGGGACCCGACGTCGGGATGGCTGTGGGGATGGTTTGAGTATTGGGCGATCTTTAACAGCAACTTGCTCATGTATTTAGGGATTGTCTATTTCTTCTTTTAGGTTCAAGAATTCATTCAAGATGTATAACCGGAGAGCATCACTGAAGGTGCTGTTGTCTGGTTGATACTATTTTCAATTACGGATCCTCTCTGCAGTTGTGAGGCTAACTAAAGCTACTAAGCAACGAGATCATCAGTTAGCAGGATGCAGTGCAGAATCTGAATTAAATTATTAAATTCATCCAAATGACATGGAATAAGCTAAATAAGCTAATCGATTCATAACAGCATTTGGTATGTGTTTGGCATTCTACGTATTTATGAGCTAAGCAAACATTATCGATTATGTCTTAAGAAGTGTTACCCGTGTTTAATGGTCCTTCATTTTCTGGATGTTTTCTTATAGATATTCTTTTCACTATTCCCAGTTGTTTTCTCAAACTAAACTGTCAGCCTGCATTGAGTTCTACGTATTGATCTTAACCTAGTTCCATGATGGCTTTTGCCTGCAGATAAGCTCGAATTCTCGAGATATCAGTTTCATATCAGTTATTTCTGAGCGTCGGCTGCTCTCCTCGCTCGGTCACATCAATCTCGCAGGTGCATCATTTCAAGAGTCACTTTTTATTTCCAGGCAGCTTGAGCTCACTAATTCCGTTCCCTTCCCTCCTTGAACAGGATATTCTGGTTAAGAGTCGCCATTCTGAACTTTCCTTCTGGTCTGGCTTGCTTCTCGTCCGGATTTGAAATACACTTTCTATAATGTCTTTTTGTCTGTAGATGCGTTAAATTTTACGGATGTGCATCCGTAAGTTTTGGAGGATTCTAAAAACAGTTGGTTTGCAGATTTGTGAAATTGTCAAAGAAATCGTTAATCTTGTGACCTTTCATCTAGAGTTATTTCAGCATGTGAGCTGCGCAACAGCAGACGCTTGTGGAGCTCAATCGTAGGTGATGGCTATCATCAGCATGCCTCACATATCTGCTCTTACTTTTCATTCATCTTAGCCGCCTAATGCTCATCTTAAAGGTAATCTAACTACGAATACTGGTGGTGGATTCAAATGTCATTCAAGTCTCATTAAGCCCGCGTCCTGTCCTGTTCATTTCCTCTTGGTCACTCATTCATTTATGTGCATCATCCCTAAGCATCCTCTGTTATTTATCCTGTCATCCAAGCATCCCGCCATGCAGTTGTCCTGTTATTCTGTTCATTCTTTCATGGTCATTCATTTATTCATGTTCCCTGCCATGTTCCCCACTACGTTCCCTGCATACTCCTTGCATGCTTCCTGCATGCTCCCAGTGTGCTCCCTGTGTGTTCCCTGCCATGCTCCCTGCCATGCGGCCTTCCCTGCCATACTCTTTGCCATGTTTCCTTCTATGCTCCTTGCCGTGTTTCCTTCTATGCTCCTTGCCGTGTTTCCTTCTATGCTCCTTGCCGTGCTTCCTTCTATACTCCCTGCCGTGTTTCCTTCTATACTCCCTGCCGTGTTTCCTTCTATGCTCCCTGCGTTCTCTGCCATGCTCCCTGCGTGTTCCCTGCGTTCTCTGCCATGCGTTCCCTGCCATGCTCCCTGCCATGTGGCCTTCCCTGCCATACTCTTTGCCATGTTTCCTTCTATGCTCCTTGCCGTGTTTCCTTCTATACTCCCTGCCGTGTTTCCTTCTATGCTCCTTGCCGTGTTTCCTTCTAAGCTCCCTGCCGTGTTTCCTTCTATACTCCCTGCCGTGTTTCCTTCTACGCTCCCTGCCGTGTTTCCTTCTATACTCCCTGCCGTGTTTCCTTCTATGCTCCTTGCCGTGTTTCCTTCTATGCTCCTTGCCGTGTTTCCTTCTACGCTCCCTGCCGTGTTTCCTTCTACGCTCCCTGCCGTGTTTCCTTCTACGCTCCCTGCAACGCGGCCTGCCCTGCCATGTGTTTCCTTCCATGCTCCTTGCCGTGTTTCCTTCTATGCTCCTTGCCGTGTTTCCTTCTACGCTCCCTGCAACGCGGCCTGCCCTGCCATGTGTTTCCTTCCATGCTCCTTGCCGTGTTTCCTTCCATGCTCCTCAACCGTGTTTCCTTCTATGCTCCTTGCCGTGTTTCCTTCTATGCTCCTTGCCGTGTTTCCTTCAATGCTCCTTGCCGTGTGTTTCCTTCAATGCTCCTTGCCGTGTGTTTCCTTCTATGCTCCTTGCCATGTGTTTCCTTCAATGCTCCTTGCCATGTGTTTCCTTCTATGCTCCTAGCCATGTGTTTCCTTCTATGCTCCTAGCCATGTGTTTCCTTCTATGCTCCTTGCCATGTTTCCTTCTACGCTCCCTGCAACGCCCTCCTCCCTGCCATGCGGCCTGTCCTGCCATGTTTCCTGCCATGTGTTTCCTTCCATGCGGCCTGCCCTGCCATGTGTTTCCTTCTATGCTCCTTGCCGTGTGTTTCCTTCTATGCTCCTTGCCGTGTTTCCTTCTATGCTCCCTGCGTTCTCTGCCATGCTCCCTGCGTGTTCCCTGCGTTCTCTGCCATGCGTTCACTGCCATGTTCCCTGCGTTCTCTGCCATGCTCCCTGTGTGTTCCCTGCGTTCTCAGCCATGCGTTCTCTGCCATGCGTTCTCTGCCATACTCCCTGCGTTCTCTGCCATGCGTTCTCTGCCATGCTCCCTGTGTGTTCCCTGCGTTCTCAGCCATACCCCCTGAGTTCTCTGCCATGCTCCCTGTGTGTTCTGCGTTCTCGGCCATGCTCCTGCATGCGGCCTGCCCTGCCATGTTCCCTTCTATGCTCCCTGTGTGTTCTCTGCCATGTTCCCTGCATTCTCTGCCATGTTCCCTGCGTTCTCTGCCATGCTCCCTGTGTGTTCCCTCCCATGTCCCCTGCATGCTGCCCGCCTTGCTCCCTGCCATGATTATTCATTCATCACGTGCATCAGCCCAAAACTGACCATTCACCTCACTTTCCACCTCTCCATCAACCTCACCTCATCTTTCCATTCATCTTGTTTAATTCTGGTAAGCAGTGTCCGAAATTAACTTTGTTATTCACCGGCCAAGTTGGCCGGTAGATGTAAAAATCAACCGGCCAGGCATATTTTTTACCGGCCAAAATATTAATTTTGGCCAGACCTCAACTTTTATAAAAATTAAGAGTGAAATTATGTTCAATATGGGTGGCGTGGTTGGGGGCGTGGCTGACTGGAACCTGGAAGAGAAATCTTTGTTTCCTGAATTAAAAAAATATATATATTGTAGTTGATTATAAAAGACACAATATGAATGATCAGATTCACATCCAGGCGATAAAAAACACTACAGATTATCATTATTCTATCCATGTTGGCCTTATTTGTGAATGAGGCAGAGTTTCATCAAGCCAGTACGGTCAGTGGGGGTTCTAGACCAAATGTAGCAGGGGGGGTCAGGGTGGGGCCAGTGTTTTTTCACAGGGGCACAGAACAAAAGATTTTGGGGGGGGGGGCTTAACATAGGGAGACCATATTTTCATTTGGGAAAACCAGGACACATTGGAGCATAGAGATGTTTGTGGCATGCACTCACTTAACATAGGCCAACGTAATCCTACAATAACATGATATTTACAGTTGGTTTATTAAAAATGCTTTTCAGTAAAAGTCAACATCAATAATTCCAATAACAAATGATAATTTTATTCAAAATTTATTTATTAAAAAATGCTTAACAATTCCTGTAATGAATGAATAGCACAATAAAGGCCTCCCATTTGTCTCGACCCGGTCTGAAAGTGGGGAAACTCTTTTGTAAATCGTCGGTAAACATACATTTGAGCTTTGGTATGTTGTTGGCGTACTGACAGCCACGCTATCGTTCTTCTGATTAAGAACAGGGCTGCCCGCACTGACTTGGCTCAGGGATTACGTCACACGCAGCGCCGTGCGCAGTGCCCTAGTGCCTGTCAATTTAATGGTCCAATGAAGGTAGTTTAAAAAACAGGACATTTCCTCACTTTCTAAAAAAAACCCGGGACGCCCGGGACAGGACGTGAAATACGGACATGTCCCGGGAAATACGGACGTTTGGTCACCCTAGCTTAACAGGTCAACATTTCATCGTTTAAAATATTAAGTAAGCCAAAGAGCCAATTGTGGCTCTGGAACTGCAGGTTGCAGACCCCTGATCTTTTCTCAATACAGCGGGAGCTTAACGTGAAACAGCTTGATTTTAATTATTGTTATTTTTTTTATATTTATTTTTTAATTATTTTTGTTATTTTATTATTGGGTAAAACCATAAACGAAAAAAATGCAACTGATCCAAATGACCAGTCAGTCACGTTATCTTTGTCAGCATTTATCATCCTAAGAAATTTAACATCATGTTTTTAGTACAGGGGCCATAACAGGGGCCAGGAACAGTTCTACATGGGCATAGGCCCCTGTTGGCCCCTGTTCAGAACCGCCCCTGTGTATGGTTCAAAATTTTCCCCTCAGCTGCAACACTTAAAGCACTCAGGGTTCACGCTGCGTCTTTACGCTGATCTCGCTGCTGGATTTTACCCTTGTGCGCTGCGCCCCTGATGTTACAGGTTACATGTAACGTAATTTTGCGCACCTGGCGCAACGCACCACGCCCACCGAAGCACCGCTGGTTCTGTGTCGTTAAAAACAAAAGAGCATGAAAAACAGTTACCGACTCTCCTACTGACTTTAATGGGACATTTTGGTACGAGTGGAAGGACATTAAACGTAGCGATTCACGTTTTGAAGGCTGGCCGCTGATAAAAGCACCTTGCTCCGAGAGGGGGCGGGGGAGGCGCAGTAAGAGCGGTGAAGCACAGAGCCGCAGCGCAGGTAGTTAAAAAAAATCAGAATAAATAAGAACGAAACTTATAAACAGACTAATTGGCGTTTTAGACTGTATCTGGTTAGCAGATCTGTTTTCTGATCTAGCGTGCAGCCATGACTGGTTCTGAATGTGAAAGAAGCTGAACCAGCACCGCAGAAGGCGGGTCTAGACTGAGCTCTGGATGGACAGAGCTGTGAACGGATCGTATGGGTTTTGTTATTTTTATGTTACTTTTATTTTATTTGGTACAAACATTTACTCGCCATGTGGCAGCTAGCACTCTGAAATTCACTCGCCAAACGGGAAATTTACTCGCATTTGGCGACTGGCGAGTGTTAATTTCGGACCCTGCTGGTAAGCCTTTGCGGCAATGGCCCTCTTTGCTAAGCTTTCACATCTTTTCTCCTTCATTACTCATCCTTCTCTCTGCCTTCTGAACTTGCTGACGCTCTGGCCTGGACCTCGGCATTTTTGGGGGGTAATTTCCCTATTCTCATACATCTGCTTATCTACGATAAAGTATAAATCACTGTTTATGTTCCTGCCGAGGTCCGAGCGCCAAAGTTTAAACTATTGTATCAATAAATTTCCTATCACTTTTCTCTCTTTGTGAGTCTTTAGTTTGAAATGATGCTAAAGCGGAAATACAACCGAAGAACTCTTGCTTACTTCCATTCAATCAGAGGCTTGTTCGCCTCCAATGGAGCAATTGTTTCGAGCCACACCTCCTCGAAGCCCAATCATCATCCAGTGTTCACCTTAAACAGCAACTCCAAATCATCTCTCAGCCTGCTTTTGGCAAGCGCAAGAACCATTGCACCAATGTCGTATTTCGATTCAGACGTTCCCCTTTGCAAGCCTTTCAGTTCCAAGTATCATCCTGAGACCGACCATCTCTATTCATTCACCTCAACATACACCTCACCTCACCTCCCCATTCATCTCACTCAACTTTGGTAGGCCTTCGCGGCAACCGGCCCTGTTTAGTAAGCCTTCGCAGCTCTTTGCCTTCGCAGCACTTTTCCTCTATAGCTCATCCTACTTGTCTCTGTTTTTAGTTTTAATCCAAGTCTCATTGTCTTTCAACCATGCAGACGCATCGGCCTCGACCTCTGCAATTTTTGGGGGGAAATATCCCTATTCTCATACGCCTGCTAATGCATATTCAAGTATAATTCAGCGTGAATTTTTCCTGCCGAGGTCTGAGCGCCAAACTCTTAAAATATTGTATCAATAAAATTCTTCTAATTGCCTTTTCTTTCTGTGTGAGTTTTTCAGATTGAAATGCAGCTTAAGCGAAAATTCAGACTGAAGAAACTCTATTGCCTACCTCCATCCAATCAGAGACTCATCCGCCTCCGACGCAAGCCAATCAGCTTTGAACTGCTCCTCCTCAAAGCCAATCAGCATCCTGGGTTCATCTTAAAAAGAACTCTACATCCTCGTCTCAGCCTTCTGCTCAGTGAGCAAGCGGTGGCTGCGCCGTGTCTGGTTTGGACTCTGATGACCGGTTTCAACCCACCTCCATCCCCTTCTCCACCATCGTAGCAGCTTCGCCTGGCTTTCCTACGGTCCTCCTTCAACCTCGTCCCTATCAGAGTGTAATTCCTCCTGGACTCTCATGGAATTCCCAGTCACTCCTTAAAACGGTCCGGCAGAAGACCGCCATGTTGAGCCTGGTTCTGCCAGAGGTTTCTTCCCAAGGGGGAGTTTTTTCTCTCCACAGTCGCTTCATGCTTGCTCATCATGGACAGTTCATGCAAACCTGTGTTTATCAAGTTGGACATCTAGCTCAAACAGATCATCATATGGACTGAACAAACTTTGTTTATCTCCACTCCACCACCAGTTTCAGACCCGGGGGGAAATATCCCTATTCTCATACGCCTGCTAATGCATATTCAAGTATAATTCAGCGTGAATTTTTCCTGCCGAGGTCTGAGCGCCAAACTCTTAAAATATTGTATCAATAAAATTCTTCTAATTGCCTTTTCTTTCTGTGTGAGTTTTTCAGATTGAAATTAGTTTCACTCCATTCACCTGCACTCTGTAATGTTCTGAGGAAAAGGACCCAGAATTCAGCCAGACCAGCAGAGGTTTCTTAAAAAAAGCTCTTTAATTACCCACTCAAAAAACAGGGGAAAAATCCAAACAGACTGTAGAACAAAAAGATGACACAAAAAATAAACAAACGAGCAGGACAGACAATGCAGGAACAGACCGGACAGAATGGCTCAGGTTTCTGGAGGAAAAGGGGTCAAAAATCCAAAAAGCAAACTAACATACAGAATTGCAGGAGGAGACTCACCCATACTCAACAGGACGACCTGGCACTGATGTCTGGTCTCAGCAGTTTATATGGAGGTGGAATCAGGTGAAACTGGTGAGAGGTGATTGCAGCAGGGGTGGAGTTAGGCAGGTGTGCAGAGTAAGTAATTAGACCAGACATCAGTGCTGAGGCTCAAAACAGGAACAGATCACAAATTCAAACCTAAACTAAAAAGCATCTGATGACATAACTAAAACAGTAAACACGAACCTAAACAAGAATCCAGACTAGACAGAACTCAAAACAGCCAGATAACAAAAGACAGGAAAGAGAAGGAAAACTAACACTAACAAACCATAACAGAACTCAGAATATTACACACTCTGCCAGATCATTGTCTTTCAAGCCTATTGGTGAATCTAGTCCAGCATTCCCTGATCTCTTTATTGTTTGCCTGCTGTGTCATGATTTGGGTTTTGTCTTGGTTCAGGTTATCCGTTTTAGTTAAGTTTCTGCTTTTGGGTTCTTTCTTGTTTTGGCTTTGTTTTAGACGTGTTGTTCTGTTTAGATTAACTGTTATTTACCTGTCACTTTATCAGCTCGGTTCTCCGAGCAATCAGTCAGCTCCCTTGCCCTGATTAGTTCCACCTGCTCACTTGTAATTAGTCTTCACTCCTGTTCACCTGCTCACTCCCCTATATAGTCCTGCCACAAACCTCTGCAATCTGCCAGATCAATTCAAGCCACTTGGTGAGTCTTATCCAGCGTTGTATTTCTGATAGCCCTGTTGATACCGACCCGATTGCCTTTTTGACTCTGAGCCAGCCTGATCCCTAAACCTGATTTTCTTGCCCTGTATGATTGCTTACCTGTTTTTCTGACCTGGACCTGCCTTGTGATATTCTGAGTTTGCCTTATCCTTGTCTGTACTTCTGCCTATTTTGGACTGCCTTTAGTGTACCGGATTTTGGACTGCCCTTTTGATCATTGAGTCTGCCTGTCCCTGTTTTATTATTAAATCCCGTTTTTTGCTTAAAAACCTCTCTTGTCTGGCTGAATACTGGGTCCTCTGTCTCTGGTTCGTGACATGCTGACCTGACCCAATTTGCCTTTTTTGACTTCTGAGCCAGCCTGATACCTGATTCTGTTTTTCCTGCCTGACCTGACTGCCTGCCTGTCTTTCCGGGCCTGTTTCTGTCTCTTGGAGCATCTTATTCTGCCTGCCTGTTGCCTGACTGGACCGATCTTTGGATTTTGAAATTAGCCTGTCCCCTGTTTTGAGGATTAAGTTTCCTATTTGTCTTCTCTGGACTATTTTTGTTTTTTGGACACAACCCTCCTGTTTTTAGCCTGATGCCCCTTTTGTTTTCACCTGATTGTTTTCTGTTTAATAAATCCCTTTAAAATATCATTATTCTTGTCTGGCCTGAATACTGGGTCCACCTGTCCCTGTTTCATGACACTTTCACTTTGTTTGTGTCACAATCCTAAACTGCTTATTTATTAGTTTTTAGGTTCCTTGGATTGTACATCTTTCAGTTATTGTTTGGTTTGTGTATAGTTTACGTGTGTTTCATGCCCTTCTAGTTTCCTCCATATTTAAGTTCCTGGTTTCTGTTCAGTCTTCGCTAGATCCTTAGTTAATCATAGTTAATCTGTTGGTTTATCTGGATGTAACCTCACCTGAAGTTCCGTCCGTGTTCTGTCCATTAAAGTCACCTAAAAAAAAAAGCTGCATTTGTGGTCCTCGATAACCACAAATCATGACAGTTTGCTACCCTTAGTTGGCTAGGCTAGCGCTAGCTGGCTTTAGCATAGCCTGTTAATAGCTCCACGTGAAACAGCATAACAAGCTTTGAGAAACACGCCCATTATCACGCCCGTCGACAGGGGAGGACAAACGGGTCAATTGTCCCGGGCCCTGGACAGAGGGGGGGGGGGCAAAATTGACACTCTGACTGACCATTTTAATGGTCAGAGTGTCAGTCAGTGCACAGTCTGTGTCACGGCACTTTGCTGCTTCCCCTCCCCTCTCGTGCAGGCTCAGCGGTGCCAGCCAATCAGCACGCAGGCTCAGCTGCACCAGCCAATCAGCTCTCTCTACACTCAACACACAAACAACGCGCTGCTGCTGCTCAGACTCGGAGAGAGAGAGAGAGAGACCGCAGCGAAAAAACATGAAGAGGGACAGTAGCGCCATTTGGCTATATTTTAATACCGTAAATTAAATCAAGCTGTAGGTTTTGTAAAAAGCCGGTTAAATTCAGTGGAAACACAACAAATTTATCTAAGCACGTGAAAAACCATGAGCAAGAAAACGTCGAGCGACAGAAACGGAGAGAGGAGACGAAACTTCTCTGATTATGGCAAGCCATTTTAACATAAATTCGGTTTTACCGCCCTTACATTCCACATATCTCAAAATGTTTTATGACTAAACGTTTTAGCGATTTAAAGTACTGAGATCATACAAGTTGCTATATATATTAGAAAGTTCAAATATTATTATGACCCGAGGAAAAAAAATAAAAAAATTCTATGACAAAGTGGATTTTTTAGACTTTTTAGCGCAAGGCTCATAAAAAATTTTGCGCTGGGTGTCATGTGACCGATGATGTAATTCATAGGCAAGCGTTGATCTGTTGACATTGCAACAAGTTACTTCCTGGTTGCAAACTCGCTTTCTCAAAGACAAATGGACGGATTAAACATGGCTAAAAAGTGTGTGACTTATGTACGGAGCCCCAGAACTGAAAGGGATACAGCGTTCGCATGAAATACTAATTTGTTCCCACAAATATTAATTTGTGGCCACAAAATATATATAGCGTGTGCAAAAAAATACTAAAACATAATGTTCCTACACACAGCACACCTTCTCAGAGGAGTAAAACGTGATGGACAGAGATAGCCTGATTGAGTTATATTTTAGGCTGGGGATGAGCTACAAAGACATTCTGAGAAGTTTAATGTTTCAAGGAATTCTCCTTAGTGAGAGGCATTTGCATAGAATTTTAAGAGCCAGGTCGCTTCACCGACAGACCTACAACTTGGATGCTGGGATAGACTTTATTGTTGACCAACTGCAAGGCTCTGGAAAGGACCACGGTTATCGGTGGATGTATACTAAGTGCGTACAACATGGCATTCGTGTCAGAACAGAAGACGTCAGGATCCTCCTCTCTCTGCTGGACCCCATCGGTTCTCAAGTTCGCCAAACCAGACGTCTCAATATTTTGCTCAGGGACCTAACTTTGTGTGGCACATAGACTCATATGACAAACTGAAGCCATATGGGATATGCATTAATGGGTGTATCGACGGGTTCTCACGCAAAGTCATTTGGCTGCGGGCTGCCTTCACTAATAGCGACCCAACAGTCATCGGAGGGTACTTCGTGGAGGCATTTGAGTGCTGCGGGGTTGCCCCAGGCTCGTACGGACAGACATGGGCACTGAGAATGTGGTGGTTAGGGACGTACAACAGTATCTACAGAGAGATGACACGGATGATAGAGCAGCGGAGAGAAGCTACGTCAGAGGGGCAAGTACTGCTAACCAGAGAAATGAGAGCTGGTGGGGAGTGATGAGAAAAGAAGGAATCGAACAGTGGATCACTGCTCTAGGAGAATTGAAGGATGAAGGTTTCTTCTCTGGGGATTTCATTGACAAAGCGCTGACACAGTTCTGTTTCCTGCCAATCAACCATAAATATTATGATCATAGCACGAATCCCAAAATCTGCACCATTCCACCT
The DNA here is from genome assembly GCF_011125445.2 of Fundulus heteroclitus. Lineage (NCBI taxonomy): Eukaryota > Metazoa > Chordata > Actinopteri > Cyprinodontiformes > Fundulidae > Fundulus > Fundulus heteroclitus. The sequence continues at coordinate 4,163,349 of NC_046382.1, read as the reverse complement.
TAATGTAGGCCTAATCATAGATAACTGAGTCACTGTGAGTTTTTGTTTATTTAATGTTTTTCTTATGTATTTATTTATTCTTACAATTTATCAGCGAACAAAATTGGAGCAACACAGGGGGTGGCTGCATTGCTATAAAATGGTCCAGAGCTAATTGAACCAGTCTCAATTAAAAGCTCCGTCATACAAAAACGTTTTAAGCCTGGACTTGATGAAATATCTGCCCCTCTGACCCATAAAAAGAGCTCCATCCACAGCTATGAAGCCCAGTAACTGAAGGCTCTACCTCCCCGCTTGTTTTTTGAGATACTGGGAGTCACTAACAGAACTGGATTCTAGGAATGGAATGCTCTTGTACTTTTATTACACTGTTATATGCAAAAACAGAGTATAAACAGCACAATATTTCAGTATATATATCACAACAGCCCTGCGACAGACTGGCAACCTGTCCAGGGTGTAACCCGCCTCTCGCCCATTGAACGCTGGAGATAGGCACCAGCAACCCCCGCGACCCCATGAGGGATAAAGCGGTTTGGAAAATGGATGGATGGATATATCACAAGCCTATAACTTCATAATGGTCAGTGTTCTTGTTTCTTCATCAGGAGGTATTAAATGACATCCAGGTGGGGCTGAATCGCTGACAATTAAGTCAACTTCATCTCCTTGACAGTTTTTTTAACTTGGCTTTTCCTTGCTCTCTTTTTTCATTTTCTTTTCACTTTGCCGCTCCACTTTTATGCTTATATGGAGTGCTCATGTTAACTCAGTAGTTAAAATGCTCCACATATTTTACAAACAGTTGCCAAGTGACAGAAGATCCCGTTGGTGGTTGATGATGAGTTTTACCCAAAATGCACTTGGAAACATTTTGGGCAATCCACTTGAAAATTTGCACCATGAAGTTAAATATAAGAGTGAAAATAAAGCCAGTCATGCAGAAAAACATTTTATTCAATATTTTACACCCATTACATCACTAAAACCAGGCATTATTTTACAGTTTGTGGAAACCATGACTGAGTCCTTACTGTGTAGCAGCTATAAACTATTCTCTGCCCCAGGAAAGTGTGCAACTGATGTACAAATATTTGTTCCACAAACTTGTTGCTGTCAGTCAGTTGGGGATATTGAATGATAATACTTGTTCAAATTAAGTGATTACTGACCCCAAAAAATAAAGCTGGATGACTTTAAATTTCCTGATGGTCAGGGGGCCCCAAGCAACCGCTTAGTTTGCGTTTGCCTCGGGCCGTCCCTGAACTCCATCACATATCAGAGCTCTGATTACTCCGTATGTTCCTAACAGAGCACTTCGCTCTCAGACTGCTGGTGGTTCCTAGAGTTTCTAAAAGTAGAATGGGAGGCAGATCCTTAAGCTATCAGGCTCCTCTCCTGTGGAACCAACTCCCAGTTTTGGTCCGTGAGGCAGACACCCCGTCTACTTTATAGACTAATCTTAAAACTTTCCTTTGTGACAAAGCTTATAGTTATAGTGGCTCATGTTACCCTGAGCTATCTCTATAGTTATGCTGCTATAGGCTTAGGGTACTGGAGGACATCAGGGTCTAATTTTCTCACTCTACTGATTTCTACTGTTCTTCAGTCTACTGTTCTCCAGTTTTGCATTGTATTACTGTCGTCATTTCAGCTTTTAACTTTTTGCTCTCTCTCTTTTTCTTCATAGTAGGTACACCTGGTCTGGCGTTCTGTTAACTGTGACATCATCCAGAGAAGACGGCTCACCCGCTACTACCATCTAATGTAGAACAGATTACTAGATCAATGTGTGCTTCTGTGCTTTTTTGTTTCTCTTGTTGTGTCTCTGCTCTGTCTTCTGTAACCCGCAGTCGGTCGAGGCAGATGACCGTTCATACTGAGCCCGGTTCTGCTAGAGGTTTTCATTCCCGTTAATGGGGAGTTTTTCTTTCCACTGTCACTTCATGCTTGCTCAGTATGAGGGATTGCAGCAAAGCCATGTACAATGCAGATGACTCTTCCTGTGGCTCTACGCTTCCCCAGGAGTGAATGCTGCTTGTCGGGACTTTGATGCAATCAACTGGTTTCCTTATATAGGACATTTTTGACCAATCTGTATAATAGGATTGAATTTGACTTGGAAAGTTCCTTGAGATGACATGTTTCTAATGTCTCAGTTGATTTTATACATGTACTTTATATATATATATATATATATATATATATATATATATATATATATATATATATATATATATATATATATATATATATCTGTGTGTGTGTGTGTGTGTGTGTGTGTGTGTACTGCTTTAAAATTATATATATATATATATATATATATAAAAAACATCAAATTTCTTTAGAAAAATATTTTTTTCTATTTGATTTTGCTTCTATCATGATTTGTTAAGATAAACCCGAACACAACCACACACAGAGCTCGTTTTGAGAGTTTTATTGAAGGATGATGGATTGTGGAGGATGAGAACCAGAGTCTTTTAACGGGATGGAGAAGGTGGAAGGTGAAGGCAGGAGCAGGCGAACTGGAGGAAGCTGGAGGACCGTGGGTGAACCTTGGGGTGGAACCCAGGCTGGCAGGTGAGCCTCGGAGTGAGATCCGAGCGGAGCTTGAAGTGGGATTCTGTCATGATTTGTCTTTGGATGAACCCGGACACAGCACGCACACAGAGACCGGGCTGATTGAGACGGCAGGTGGAGATGATCTAGGAGAGCTGGAGTGGGCTGTAGGGGACAGGAAACTTTCAGGCTTCAGCAGGCAAAACTGCACCCTGACAGCTTCAGTTTGTAAGTGTTTCTTCTTAAAGTGGGTGAAGAATATTCAACTCTGCTTACAGATGAAGAGGGTCTTTAACTCTGACAACAGTAGCCATTCAACATAACTTACCTCCATACTTCATTAGATGCTGTCTTGTAATGGTAGATATTATTTTACCTGTTCAATATCATGGCTCACCTGCAGTTGTCATCTCTACAGATCTGTGTGCAGGTCGGTCTGACCTCACAGATATGGGTCACTTCTGCTCCATGGACTATTTGTCCTGGAATCTAATGGCCATCTAAAACCACTCAAGAAACTTTGGATCTCAGTAAAAAAAAAATAATTAGAATGGAGCAAAAAGATGTAGCAGGATTATAATAATCATCTCTATTGTTATTGCAACATTCATTCCAATGAAATGTGATGTCTGCATTTAACCCACACACTTGTTGAGCAGTGGGCATCCACTGTGAAGCACCCAGGGAGCCATCTGGGGTTACGGGTCTTGCTCAGGGACCCAGAGTGGCAGCCTGTGGGACTTGAACCCAGAACCTCCACGACTCATGCACAATGCTCTAACCATGAAGCCACAACAACCCTAGTATTTAGGATATCCTGTAATGTGCAAGAATACAATGGTTTTCATTACTTTACCCCAAGACCCACCATTCTTTGTCTTTTAGATGTTTATCTGCTCTTGCATTCATGAATCTTATGCCTGAATTACCTCTTCAACAATCAATTAAGTATTGAGAAGTTTCTATTGTCACCGTGTGGTACCGTGGTGAATTTTGTTTCAGGACATACTTTGGCTTGATATACACACAACAAACAACAGGCAATAAACAATGGCAACTCGAGGGCTGGTGTCCTGCAACATTTAGACGTCTCTGGTTGAACACACCTAACTAGGAGCATACAGGCTCACTTTCATTCCTCCTTACTAATTGACTGCACTACTCAGACAGCACTTATCATGGCAACCGATGATGCACTTCCGCTTTGGCTAAAGAGTCTTTACCCAATGGAGGTATTCAGATGAAGCCCTACGCTCCTGTTCGATGCCTCCAGTCAACTGGCCAGCTACTCGGTGGCGGTGAGGTCAAAGAAAAGTCAGAAGAAGTACTAACATTACAACAAGTTGTTTGTGTTTTTATAGTAAAGTTGTTTATTAGGATCTGTTTTGTAAGAATAAAAAAGTCAAAACTTAAACACAGACAAAACTTAATTGCATCTAAATGTTACAGTATTGACATACAGAGCTGGAACCGACAGGGCTGTTTCACAAAAGCAGAATACAGAAATCCAGGATGAGAGCTCAATCTACGCTTGACATGGTGTGATCAGAGCATCCTGGCTTGATCTGTTTCATGAATGCCAAACCAGGCTCAGGAAGTGTGACTATGTCAAGCCAGCTTCAAGTAATTGAGGTAAATTCTGCACATCTGCAACATCTGCTACAGTAGATAAGCTGCATGCAACAAAATCCATAGCAAACTAGCAACATATTTTGATGCAGGCTGAAGTGAAGTACATCATAGTCAATAAAGGAAACACTGCTGCTATTATAAAGGTAGAGACATGTTTACCTCATATAAGATTTTAACAGTGGGATTACTGATTAATAAAACATTGTGTTGAAAGTCTGATAGAGATTATGAGATTACAGATGCTGAAGCTGCTGAAAGCATCAGAGAAATGATGGATAACATTAGCAGTAGAGCTTTCTAAACTTTTAGCTTCATCTAAACCTTCTACCTGTGTGTTAGACCCAATCCCAAATGAAGTTGTAAGAGATATTCCCTTTGATCAGTGGCACTATTTTAGTCATGATTAATCTATCCTTGGTAAATGGATATGTACCACAGGCTTTTAAAGTAGCTGTTATTAAACCTTTACTTAAGAAACCTTTTCTTGATCAAGATGAGTTAGTAAATTACAGACCTTTATTTAATCTTCTTTTCTTATCTAAAATTCTTGAGAAAGTAGTTGCTAATCAATTTTGTGAACATTTACAAAGTAATGACCTACTTGAGGAGTTTCAGTCAGACTTCAAAGCTCATCATAGCACTGAAACAGCTCTGGTGAAGGTCACCAATGATATTCTCATTGCCTCAGATAATGGACTTGTGTCTATACTTGTCCTGTTAGATCTCAGTGCTGCATTTGACACAGTTGATCACAATATTCTCCTACAAAGACTTGAGCATACTGTAGGGATTAAGGGGAGAGCATTAGGCTGGTTTAAATCTTATCTGTCGGACAGATTCCAGTTTGTTCATGTTAATAATAAATTTTCCTCAAACTCTAGGGTCACTTGTGGAGTACCACAGGGTTCAGTCCTTGGACCAATTCTATTTACTATATATATGCTTCCGATTGGCAAAATTATCAGACAGCATGGGATTAATTTCCACTGTTATGCTGATGACACTCAGCTATATTTATCCATAAATCCTGATGAATCCAATCAGTTACTTAAACTGCAGTCATGTCTTGATGACATCAAAAGCTGGATGACTTTAAATTTCCTGCATTTAAATTCTGACAAAACAGAAGTTGTAATATTTGGACCAGAGTCCTCAAAAAATAAACTTCTTAATCAATTGCTTAATCTGGGTGGCATTAACTTGGCCTCTGGTAATAAAGTAAAAAGTCTTGGTGTTATTTTTTACCAAGACATGTCATTTAAATCCCATATTAAACAGGTTTCCAGAGTTTCCTTTTTTCACCTCAGGAATATCGTCTAAATTAGAAACAATCTTTCCAGGAGTGATGCTGAAAAATTAGTCCATACATTTGTTACTTCAAGGCTGGACTATTGTAATTCTTTACTATCAGGAAGTCCACAAAATGCAGTTCAAAGCCTTCAGCTGATCCAAAATGCTGCAGCAAGAGTTCTGATGAAAATCAACAAGAGGGATCATATTTCTCCAATTTTAGCTTCCCGTCATTGGCTTCCTGTTAAATCAAAAATAGAATTTAAAATTCTTCTTCTAACGTATAAAGCCCTTAATAATCAAGCTCCATCATATATCAGAGCTCTGATTACCCCGTATGTTCCTAACAGAGCACTTCACTCTCAGACTGCAGGTCTGCTGGTGGTTTCTAGAGTCTCTAAAAGTAGAATGGGAGGCAGATCCTTTAGCTATCAGGCTCCTCTCCTGTGGAACCAACTCCCAGTTTTGGTCCGTGAGGCAGACACCCCGTCTACTTTTAAGACTAATCTTAAAACTTTCCTTTTTGACAAAGCTTATAGTTAGAGTGGCTCATACCCTGAGCTATCTCTATAGTTTTACTGCTATAGGCTTAGGCTGCTGGAGGACATCAGGGTCTATTTTTCTCACTCTACTGACTTCTACTGATCTCCAGTCTACTGTTCTCCAGTTTTGCATGACTGTTTCATTTCAGCTTTTAACTTTCTGCTCTCTCTCTTTTTTCTTCATAGTAGGTACACCTGGTCTGACGTTAACTGTGACATCATCCAGAGAAGACAGATCACCCGCTACTACCATCTAATGTAGAACAGATTACTGGATCCATGTGTGCTTCTGTGCTTGTTTGTCTGTCTTGTTGTGTCTCTGCTCTGTCTTCTCTAACTCCCAGTGGGTCGTGGCAGATGACCGTTCATACTGAGCCTGGTTCTGGTTCTGCTGGAGGTTTTTCCTTCCTGTTAATGGGGAGTTTTTTTCCATTGTTGCTCCATGCTTGCTCAGTATGAGGGATTGCTGCAAAGCCATGGACAATGCAGACGACTCTCCCTGTAGCTCTACACTTCTCCAGGAGTGAATGCTGCTTGTCGGGACTTTGAAGCAATCAACTGGTTCCCTTATATAGAAAATTTTCGACCAATCTGTATAATATGATTGACTTTGACTTTGTAAAGTGCCTCGAGTGTAACTTTCCTGGCACTGGAGCCGCTAATTGCAATCAGCACACCTGTTCTGACTCCACCCCACCTGCATAAAGGCTCCGTCCTTCTCAGCCTCCAGTGCCAGAACGTCTCAAGCCAACACGGTGAGAACTTCCAGCCATTCTCTGAGTACCCGTCTGCCTGTTTGTATCCCGACCTGTCTTTGCCCTGTTTTCTGAGCCAGCCTAACCCCTCTCTGGATTTTTGTCTGCCTGCCTGAGTCCTGCTTGTCAGCCTCTGGATCCTGGACTGCCCACCCGTGTTTCTGACCCAGCCTGCCCGTAAGTACCGGAGATTGCCTGCCTCCTTTAACTGTCTGTGCTTTTGGATTTTGGACCTGGACTGGACCTGGAACCCTCTTTGGATTCTCCCTTGGAAATCTTTGCCGGATTAATTGACCTCCCCGTTATCAGACCCGGACAGTACCTGGATTAACGACCTTGGAAAACCCCTGCACGGACTCCGCCGTACTCTGGAACCAAAACAGCACCCTGACAAGCCAGCTCACGGCAAGGTTAGTGACCTAGCTTCTAGTTCACATTTCTGTCTGCCCCCGCTGGTCGCTGAGTAGAAAGCCCTCTTCTTCTGGTTCAGTATGACTTTCAGCTCAGGGGTCACCCAGGGGTGGTTGTTTGCAAAGCATCATAGCCGTCGTGTAGGCACAATGCTCTCCACACAGAAGTTCATGTAGTCAGTGATGCATTCAGTCAGGCTGTTGACGTCATCACCATGAGAGCTTTGGAACATGCTCCAGTTTGTGGATCTGAAACAATCCCTCAGTCTCTCAGTGACCTCATCCGACCAGACTTTCACTGACTTCTCCTCACTGGTGGAATGTAATGGGGGAGCAGGTAGACGAGGTTGTGATCCGAGCGTCTGAGTGGGGGGAGGGGGCGGAGGTGTAGGTGTCCTTAACATTTGCATAGAAGAGGTCCAGTGTTTTATTGTCCCTTGTAGCACACGTGACGTACTGGGTGAGCGTGGAGAGAGGCATGGTTGAAATCTCCTGTGATCAGCAGGAGAGAGCGCGGGTGTTCTATCTGCAGTTTGTTTACCGCACCGTGAATCCGCTTACACGCAGCCGCAGCGTCCTCGGAGGGAGGAATATTAACACAGAGCAAGATCACGTGGCCAAACTCTCACGGCAAGTAATAAGGTCTCAAACTCAGTGCGAGAATTTTTGAGGTGAAGTTGCTAAACGTTTAGTAACAAATTAAAGAAATAAAATTTGTAATCAGTTAATTTTTAGTTTTTATTTTACATAAAAATCACCGAACATTAACCTGACATTAGTTCAGCTAAGCGTTACAGCTGCGGTTCACGCTGTCACGGTTACTAGGCAACGGGTGAGCTGGAGAAGGCTAGAAGGTTCCAATTCACAGCCAGTCTCCGTGGTTTTTGCGGTATGCGAAGGACGCAAGAATCCTTCTTGGGCTGGACCCCTTTAAGTGGGTCACACCCTATGTATTGACTTTTATGCGCAAAGAAAAGCAATACTACAGAAAAATGAAAGCAAAAAACTCACCGTTCAGTTAGCGTTAGCTTACATGACCACCTCCGAGATGCTGGTTTTCCTTCAGTGCGGGCGCCACAACACGTGACCAAGAAAACGTAACGGGATTGGCTGGGTGTTGGACACCACAATCCATTGCTAATGTCTGTGACCTGAAGTAACCCTTACCTTTTTACACCGAATTTAAACACTGAATTTAAGACAGTGAAATGGAGCAACTTTAATTTCAGGAGGCTGAAAATAATAAAATAATAATATTTTTTTTATATGCAGATTTTTTTAACACTGAAAAATTAAACTGAAAAATAGGTATTGAAAATGCTATCATTTTGAAATATTAAAGTGAATTTTTAGCTAGATCTGAAAAGAACAAATTAAATTTCAACAATATAGAAATAATGACAATGAATTTTCTTTAGGTTAAAAATATTTTCTGAATATATTTTAACACTGAAAGAGTAAGTAAAAACATACAACATTTAAATTTCAGAGGCATTTTTAATTCAGATCTTAGTGACACAAATTGACTTCCATACGTCCAGAGCTACCTAGCTGTACCACGTAACTGCTTCGGAAAGTGGTTCAGATTTCCCCGCAGGTTTTGACAGGCAATTAAGCACCTCAATATTCAGTCAAAATGTGGGTGTTTGTTGGAGTGTTGCCATTAGTTCACATTTTGCAAAGAGGTTTGATAGTTTGGAGATATTTTGGAGATAGTTTAGATAATGGCACAGGATTTTGCAATGCATTGTGGGATGAGGTTTTTTGGGGAAACTTGGCTTTTGTCTACATCATGAATTCGGGGACCGTGCTGTGAGATATACACGCAATGCGCTTAAAAATTTTTTTACCATACTAAAGAGATAAATGATGTGTAACTGTACCGAGACAAGCTAGACCCTGATCATGAGGATATCACAAAAAAACCGTCTAGGATCCATGCTGATCCATATGATCATGATAAATGGACAGATGATTTACCTGCCACTGCCCACTCAGATGCTGAGCTTGCTTTTTATCTCGTCATTAGAGTTAGTTTTTATACCAGTGAATAATTCAGAAATGTCCATGGACAAAGCAGCTTTGAGAGGGTCCAGGATGTCATTTCAGAGTTATGTGAACAAAAAAAGCTTCACCTTATAGTGCTCCTCCTGTGCTCTGGTGTTTGCCAGAATGTTTTTAAAGTTATTTCAAGCCTGGCACCGTGGTGAAATTATTCTTGAGACAGACACCAGTTTAGGCTACACACAACAAATAATAAGCAATGATTACAAGTAATACACACAACAAACAATGTGTACAGATTGTTTTCCTTCTTTTTGATATAGACATTAAAGCATGCAAAACAGTCATTAGGGTCTACTAGGCCGAGTTCCGAAAGTCCTATTTAAGAATGGTTTATTCTGTTGTCACTCAAAGCTTCGTTGATGGTTCAAGGATTCAAAGATTCTTTATTGTCAACGAGTGTTACTATGGTGACAATTCTTATTGACCACTCCGCCTAAGAGTACACATAGCAATTAACAAGCAATGAACAATGGTTACAGCTGTTTTTTTACATTATAATTTTAAAGATAAAAAGTTTGTGTCAGAGTTTGAGGGCTTTGATATCAGTCCCTTGAGTAAATTCTGTGCAACATTCTTAAACTGTGCATTTATTTTGGAAGTATTTAGGGGCTTATCGGTTAATTTATTAATGATGCAGGCAATGTTCACAAAGGATCTCCTTTGCTTTCACTTTCTTTGTGTCACAATCCTAAACTGTTTGCTTATTTATTATTTTTTAGGTTCCTTGGATTAAGCATCTGTCCTTTAGTGTTTGGTTTGTGTATAGTTTACCTGTGTTTCATGCCCTTCTAGTTTCCCCCATATTTAAGTTCCTGGTCTTCGCTGGATCTTTAGATAATCATTGTAATCACTGTAATCAGATGATGTGTTGTCATCAACTTAAACTTAGACTTAGACAACTTTATTTGTCATTCGGTATGCACAAAGTGCATACAGAACAAAATTTCGTTTCGTACAGCTTTTGTGAATCGCAGTAGAAGTTAAATTACAGTTTTAGGTGTGGCAGAGATTTAGAAGTAAACAGTAGATTTTAAATATACAGTATACAAACAATTGAAATGTAACAAAAAAGAGACATTATTTATGTACAGATTGGATTGTGCAAGGGCAACATCTGTGATGGGCAGCAGGGAGAACAGTCCATGATGGGGGTGTGAGGGGTCCCTGATGATGTTACGGGCTCGGGACACACAGCGCTGAGATGAAATGTCTTTTATGGAGGGAAGAGGAGCCCCGATGATCCCTTCTGCTGTCCTCACCACTCTCATCATGTTCTTCCAGTCGGAGGCGCTGCAGCCTCCACACCACACAGAGAGACAGCTGGTCAGAATGCTCTCTATGGTGCTTCTGTAGAAAGTTGTGAGGATGGGCGGGGGCAGGTGGGCTCTCCTCATCCTCCGCAGGAAGTACAGTCGTTTCTGTGCCCCCTTCATCAGTGACGTGGTGTTCACAGACCAGGTGAGGTTGTCCGTTATGTGCACCCCGAGGAACTTGGTGCTGCTGACCACCTCCACAGCTGAGCTGTTGATGAGCAGTGGAGCATGGTCAGGCCGGTTCTTCCTGAAGTCGACGATGATCTCCTTCGTCTTCTCCACTTTCAGGATCAGGCTGTTGTCTCTGCACCAGTACACCAGCTGCTCCACCTCCTCTCTGTAGTCCTGGTCGTTGTCGTCTCTGATCAGGCCCACCACTGTTGTGTCGTCTGCAAACTTCACGATGTGATTGGTGGTGAACCTGGGGACGCAGTCGTGTGTCATCAGGGTGAACAGCAGGGGGATCAGGGCGCAGCCCTGAGGGGAGCCCGTGCTGAGGGTAATTACATCAGAGGTGTTCTGTCTGACCCGGACCGACTGAGGCCTGTTGGTCAGGAAGTCTAGCACCCAGTTGCGAAGGGGTGTGCTGAAGCCCAGGTGCTCCAGTTTTCCCACCAGATGCTGTGGGATGATGGTGTTGAACGCTGAACTGAAGTCCAGGAACAGCATCCGCACGTGCGTGTTCTTCTCCTACAGGTGTGCTAGGCTCAGGTGAAGAGCAGAGGAGATGGCGTCCTCAGTGGAGTGGTTCCGTCGGTAGGCAAACTGGAACGGGTCGAGTGTAAATGGGAGACTGGAGACGATGTGTTCCTTTACCAGCCTTTCAAAGCACTTCATCATGATGGGAGTCAGTGCAACAGGCCGGTAGTCGTTGAAACAGGTCACTTGAGGTTTCTTCGGCACCGGAATGATGGAGGCAGACTTGAAGCATGCTGGCACTGTGGCTTGCTCCAGCGAGGTGTTGTGATGTCTGTGAGGACACCAGCCAGCTGACCTGCACACTCCTTGAGCACCCGCCCAGGTATGTTGTCGGGGCCTGGGGCCTTCCGCGTATTGACTCTCCTCAGAATCTTCCACACGTCGGCGGTGTCAAGGCGGTGGACCTCCTCTTCCTGATGGGGAACAGCTTTCACTGCTGGAGTGCTGTTTAGTGCCTCAAACCTCCCAAAGAAGTTATTTAGTCCATTGAGGAAGTCAGCATCAACTTCACCCTCCGGGGGGGAGGGCGTGTTGTATTCAGTGATCGCCCGGATGCCTTTCCACATGCTTCTGGTGTTGCCGGCGTCGTGAAAAAGCTCCTGGATTTTCTGACTGTGGTTCCGCTTCACTAGCCTGATGGCACGGTTCAGGTTGGCTCTCGCTGTCCTCAGAGCCTCCTTGTCACCAGACTTGAAGGCTGAGTTCCGTGCTTTTAGTGCTTGACGGACCTCCACAGTAATCCATGGTAGTTGGTTGGCTCGGGTGATGATGGTCTTGGTGATGCTGACGTCCTCAATGCATTTGTTGATGTAGACTGACACAGTCATGGCGTACTCATCAATGTTGATCTTGTCCTCATAAGTTGCAGCAGCTTTGAACATGTTCCAGTCAGAGCACATTGCTCCCCCAGTCCACACCCTCACCTGCCTCGCTGTGGGTTTTGCTCTGATCAGCAGGGGCCTGTATGCAGGAATTAGCATCACAACATCTGAGCGGGCGTAGGGAGGATCAGGGTCTTTTCCACACCCCTGTTCTCCGATTGCGGCACGGAGTCTGAGGCCTGGAGGAGGAGCAGGCCACCGGGTCCGGGGTGTTGGAGGGGGGTTGCTGTGGGGCTTGGATGGCTTGCTGGGACTGGGGCTGACACCTCTGCTGTCCCCAAAAAGGGGTGTGGGGGAGGGGTGGCTAGGGTAAGGAGGGGGAGGGATGGGTTTATTAGGTATTTAGGGGGGGGGGGGTTCTGATTGGGTGGCCCATATGGGTCATGTAGGCCACATATGGGCCCACCAAGGCCGGGGGGCGTCTGGTCCGGGTGCGGGATGGGGGGTCGGGAACGAGCAGTCGGATCGTCAGATCGTGGTTTTTTGGGGGGGGGGTTGTTTTGTTTTTGCCAGGTTCGAGTCCGAACCACTCCCTCTCCCAAGAACATCTCAAGTCTCCAATGGTGCGGAGCCCATCCCCCCATGTCCTGCCCCCCTCCGCTGGCTGGTGCCTTGGCCCGCTGGTGCGGAGCACACAGGCTGTCCCCGCGGCTCCTGGGGGCTTTAGCATTGCGGTGGCTGAGGGATTTCCTCGGGGTCGTCTCTCCTCTTTCCTTGGATCGGGGGCAGGTTTCCTGTGTGGGCCCCTCTTTGGCGCCCTGCTGTGGGGGCCCCTTTGGGGGTCCGGGGATATGGTCCCCCGGCGCCTGCCTCCGTGCTTCGGGAAAGCGGGTCTTTGGTTTTTCACAACCACTATTGAGCAATTTTCTTCTGGATAAATTTCACATACACAAGTGCACTCTCACAAACACCCACTGGTGCAGGGTTCCAGGTACTAAGTGTTCACTTCTATACAGAAAACAAATAATTTCTTTCTATCTTTATTTACTTTCTTTTCTCAGCTATCACATTATAGATGTCAGTTTAAAAATTAATACATATAATTTAGCAATGGCATCAAGGTGTTACTCTATTGTATCTGTTGCTTTGTCTGTTGGATGTGCTGTTCTTTTTACATCTCTCTTTCCAGGTGATGAAGCAGACTGAAGACGTTGTATCATTCTTTCCCTTTTATCTCTTCTTTCTTTCACCTCTTTTCTTTCTTTTTTTCTCTTCTTGTTCTTCTTTTACTCTCCTACTTTCCCATTGTAGTGTCCACATAATTTGAAATTCTCCCTGCAGGAATCACAATAAAGCTATTTACATGCATAAATCAAGCGGAGCACTATGGCGAAAGCTGTTGTCTCCACTTGGGAAAGTAAAATCTGTCGAGCTCTATTTGGCATTAAGACATCAATTCTTATTGCCACATTGCTAGACAGGAAACTGGGAAAAAAAAGAAAAAAGAAAATCATTGTTAATCTGTTGGTTTATCTGGTCTGTAACCTAACCTTAAATTCCATCCGTGTTCAGTTCATTAAAGTCACCTAAAAAAAAGCTGCATTTGTGGTCCTCGATAACTGCAAATCATGACAGTTTGCTACCCTTAGCTGGCTAGGCTAGTGCTAGCTGGCTTCAGCATAGCCTGCTAAAATCTCCATGTGAAACAGCATAACAAGGTTTAAGAAACACACAGGCCTTTTATGATGTAATGTCTACATTATTCTTCTATGCTGTGGAGGAAATAAAGGCTCTCTTTTAATCCCATTGTTGCTTGCTACCCGTAGCTGGCCAGGCTAGCTTTAGCAGCCTGCTAAAAGCTCCATGTTAAATAGCACAGCAAGCTTTGATTCAAACATACCAGTCTGATAATGGCCTAAACACACACACATATCGGGATATGGCATTGAAATACATCGAAATAGTAAATTTACTGGGGTTTTTAGAAGCGCCTTTCAAAATAATCAAGGACACTTTACAAATGAAGATACAAACAACAACAAAAAAACTAATAAATACATTCATTAAAGGTTAAAATCACAGAGAATAATCAGTCTTAAGGAGGTGTGTTTTGAGGCTGGATTTAAACCGATATAGAGGTAAAAAAGGGACAGAGATAAATTGAAGAGAAGGAGATGAGGGACATAGAGGAGGAGGTGACATGAAGTAAACCAGATAATTCAATTCAATTCAATTTTATTTATATAGCGCCAAATCATGAAACAAGGAGAGAGGGACGAGGTTGTGGATGACCTTGTGTCATGGTTGAGTTTTGGCTTTGTTTTTTTATTTTCATTTTTTCATCTCTTTTGGGTTAGGTTTGACTTTATTTATTGTTAGTTTTTAGTCATCAGTTATTTCAATCTGAAAAAATCACACAGAAAGAAAAGACAATTAGAAGAATTTATCGATACAATATTTTAAGACTTTGGCGCTCAGACCTCGGCAGGAAACAATCACGCTGAATTATACTTCAATATGCATAAGCAGGTGTATGAGAATAGGAATGATCCCCCAAAAATTGCCGAGGTCTGACCATCTGTATGCTCATAAGGCAGGGTGACTAATAGCGAAGGATAACAGGATGAGTAATTGAACTGCCAAGAAGGTTTGCAAACAGCTTACCAAGTCAGGCCGTGGTTATGAAGGCCTGCGAGCAGGCCGTTGCAGTGAAGGCTTACCCAAAGTACAGAGAGATGAATGGGAGATGATGATTAGGTGAATGATAAGGTAAAAGGTGAATTTATCACGGATGCTTGATGAATGATTTCTTGTGGATGCTTTCTTGCGGATGATGAACATAGATAAATGAGTGATCATGAAGAGATGCAAGACAGGTGACAGGACACATGACAGGATGCAACGAAATACATAACAGGATGCCTGTCGGTATGCATGAAAGGTACGTGACAGGGTGCATGATAGGAAGAACACAGTCTGCAAATAATATGAGTGAGTTTTGAACCACCACCAGTATTTGAAGTTGAATTACCTTAAAGCTGATAGTCCATTGAGCATGAAAGGACCCATGTATGCCCAGAAAGCAGAGAACTTGAATTGATAAGAAAACAGGGCCGTTGCCACGAAGACTTACCAAAACAGGGCCGTTGCCACGAAGGCTTACCAAAGTTCTGTGAGATGAATGGAATGTTTATGATGATTTGTTGCGGATGCGTTCTTGCGGATGCGTTCTTGCGGATGCGTTCATGCGGATGCTTTTTTACGGATGCTTTCTTGCGGATGCTTTCTTGCGGGTGATGCACATAGATAAATGAGTGGTCATGACGAGATGCAAGATAGGTGACTGGACACATGACAAGATGCATGACAGGATGCATGAGAGAATGCATGACGAATGCATGAAGGGACGCATGACAAGACGCAGGACCAGACGCAACAAGACGAGTGATCATGACGAGATGCAAGACAGGTGACGGGACACATGACAGGATGCAACGGTATGCATAACAGAATGTATGACGGTATGCATAAGAGAACACATGACAAGACGCAGGACCAGACGTGACACCGAGTGATCATGATGAGATGCAAGACAAATGACAGGACACATGATAGGATGCAACGGGATGCATAACAGGATGCATGACAGAATGCATGAAATGACGCATGACATGACGCAGGACCAGACACGACCAGACGCACAAGAAATGCATGACAGAATGCATTACAAATACAAAAAGAATGCATGAAAGGGTACGTGACAGAATGCATGATCACACAGGTCTACAAATAATATGAATGAGTTTTGAACCACCACCAGTATTTGTAGTTGAATTACTTAAAATTTAGAGGGCATTGAGCAGCTAAAATGAATGGATGCTCAGAATGATATGCGAGGCATGATGGTGACCATGCACATTTGTTGGAGTGATCAGGAATCTGAGAACCAACAATTATAAAGAACTCCCCCAAAACCTACAGATGGCAGCATCCATAAAATCTTTGAACAAATCTACGACAGAACACATTATAGAAATATATATTTCCGATCCAGGCGAGAAGCAGACCAGACTAGAAGTTCAGAACGCAGCACTCAACCAGAGTATCCTGTTCAAGAAGGAAAGAAACAAGATTAGTTAACTTGAGCTGCCTGGAATAAAGCATGCCTCTGGCAATTATGCATCTGTGAGACTGAGCTGACCGAGCAAGGAGGGCAGCTAACGGAAACACTGATATGGAATGAGACTAATATCATGTGAATTCGAGAGCTTAACTGCAGGCAGGAAGCCATGATGAAACTAGGTTGAGATCTGAACCTAGAACTCAATTTGCAGGTTGACAGGTTTAATTTGAGAAAGGACAAATGTGAATAGTGAAAGAAGATTTATGAGAGGAAAGAGACCATAAGATAAATGGATGAAGACGGGCAACACTTCCTAAGACATAATTATCAAATAATGTTTGCTTAACTCATGAATGCGTAGAATGCCGAACGCATACTAAATGCTGTCATGAATCGATTAAGCTTATTTAGCTCATTCCATTGTGTTTGAAATGAATTTAATACTTTAACTCAGATTCTGCACTGCATTCTGACAAAACTGATGATCGTCAATGTTTATTAGCTTAATTATCCTCACCAGCCTGCAGACAAGCTGCGTAATTGAAATACTATCACCAGACAACAGCACCCACAATGATGCTCTCCGGATGTTCATCTTAAAATAAATTCTTGAACCTGAAAAAGAAAATTGTCAATCCTTAAAACATGAGCAAATGGCTGTTAAAAGATCGGCAATACTCAAATCATTCCACAGCCAACACGACGTCAGCTCCCAGCTGACGTTCAGACAATACCTACAAACAAAAGCATTAAATAACTTTAACATGTATAATTTCACAACACCTGAAGTAATTGATTGGCAAAACATTGAAATGACAAGAGTGACAAAGTGGCCTGGTCAGCATAAATAAAAGTCTGAATCCAGTACGACCGGTCCAAACGGACGCCAAATTGCACCAGAGTTGCAGCGGTTTTAACAATTGGTATTAATTACTGGATTTAAAATGCACTTCTGAAATAAAATGGGGGTAAGTATCAACTCAACCCTACTGTCCAGTTAAACAGAACATAAATGACATTGAAGGTGCTTGCGGGAAGGATTGCCAATAGTTAGTCTTTGAATGACAAATCAGAGGTTTGAAAATTCGACATTTGCTAATACAGCCTGCAGGTTGATGATAAAGGGCAGACGTGAAGAACGTTACCATATCAAAAGGTAGTAAGAGAACACAGAATGGGAAAATTAAATAGAAAAGAGGAGAGTGATAACAAGGTTAAGATTTAAGCCTACAAAACTTAATTTACACTTAAAATCAAAGCATACTATAGGCAAGAAATGACTGTAAAAAATATGAACAATGAGTTAAATTAGAATGATATAATTATGAAATAAGAGAAGATATATGGAATCCATCACGGACCATACTCCAACCAGTAGGTGGCAGTAATGCTACTACAAGCCTGTTGCCAACCGCCAAAACCAGAAGAAGAAGAAAAACGACAACAAACATTAGAATGGATGGGATACGTTCTGCCTAAATAGACGGACATCCAGAAGCGTAATGAGTGAAACGCGTGCAATATGAATGAAAACATGAGTGGATACATGTCACCCTGAGCTGCTCGGAGCGGGATGAGAGAAGAGATCCATCTGAAAGTTGCGGCAAGACGATACGGGATGGTGGGCCTCGCAAAGCCGATCGAAACCAGAGAAGGTCCCACAGTGACGCGGAGCCCTTGACTGAGAGCCAGAGCCAAGAATCAGCGCGCTACGAAGCGGAGCGGGACCAGAGCTGAAGTAAGGTTTAGACGCCGTCTGCGCCAGGAATCGTATATGATGGAAAACAGAGGTTGGGTGACGGAATGAAATGCCACAGGCGGAAGAAGGCCAGCTAAAAGAGCGAGTCCAGGTCAGCGCTGGTTAAGATATGCTGGAGCGAATACAGCGGTCGGAGATGATGGATGCGCGGCTAGATGCGTTCTTGGGAGCAGGAGGATTTGAGGATAAGTTGTTATCGTCTTGAATCCAGTCATCAGAGTCCAGATCAGACATCGTACAGCGACTGCTTGCTTGCTGGGTAGAAGTTAAGCTGGATTTGAAGTTCAAATCCAGGACACTGATTGGCTTGCGTCGGAGGTGAATGAGTCCCTGATTGATGGAGGTAAGCAATGAGTTTCTTCAGTCTGAATTTCCGCTTTAGCTCCATTTTCTGTAAATTTTCACTTCACCTCCTCACTAGTCAGTCACACCTGATAATCATTCACTAGTTAATTAGCCAGACCCTTGTTTCACCTGTTAGTGCTCTACTTAAACCTCCCTCTGTCTTCAGTTCAGCACTGGGCCGTCTTCTGTTATCCACCTCTCTATGCCAGTCCTCGGTTTTTTGCCTTGGAAGATTTGCTTTTGCTTTCTCGTTTAAGGTTAGTCCTGCCAGTCTCTCTGAAAGACTCTGTACTCTGCTGTTTGTTCCTGGAGAAGTTCTGCTCTGTGTCCCGATGTCTCCAGAGAACTGCTAACCTGACTGTCCGCCCTGGAGAAGTTCTGCTCTGTGCCCTGGTGTTGCTACGGGGCCTGCTAGCCGGCCACCCGGTTATTATGGACTCTCGCTCCGGGCCGTCAGCCCCTGCCATCACCTACACCTCCGATCCTCTGCAACCCTGATCCTCCAGACTTCCTTACCCACCTTCCAGCAACCTTTCATAATAAAACTTTTAGTCCCGTGTAGTCGTCCTGAGTACATCGGTAAACAAACCTGACACCTTGAACATAAATATTTTTAATTAAATTCTGAATTTGACTATGAACCAAATGAAGCAAAACAAAGACATCTCTGTGTATGAAATATATGTAAACAAGCAGAAACCTGTTTCCCAATGACACAGTATCCCCTGTGTGGTTGTGATGTCACCCGGTCAAGCCCCACAGTTTTTATGTAGTTTAGAGATAGTTTGCAGTTGTAATGTGAAATGTGACATCAGGAGGCATTGAACTACTTGAGCCAATTGCTTAAGAAAAGGTTTAATTTCTCAAAGCTTCATTTACACATGAAACCACCTGGCCAAGAGCATAACCACAGTCAGCAGCATAAAATGTGATGCTTGACTCCAGAGAAGGTAGATCATCCGCTATTACCATCTGTTATGTGCTTTGGGCACACAATTTTGTTTATTTGTTGTTGTTTTTTTAGATTGTTTTGTATTGGACTTTAGTTGAGTGGTTTTGTTGAGAGATTTTAGCGTTGGATAATTTTTATTTTGTTTGGTAATTTGATTACATTAGTTGTGGTGCTATTGGTCCACCTATAAATAGGCTGGGTCTCAACATATTGGAGCCCCCCCCTTCCACTTGTCACCACTACCAAGGATGTGTCCTGATTGCGGTGCTCGGACGTCTTCTGGAGCTGTGTGACACAGCTGATGATGACAGCTGACTACTCCAGCCGGCCATGCGGTATTTTTGTTACCTTTTTGTTTGTTTGCTGATTTGATGATTGTATAGGGTTGGCCCTCTACTATAGCATTCGGTTCTTTTGATCGGCTCACCAGGTCCAACTTTCTGTTAATACTTTGGAGAGTTATGTTTTTTTTCCCATTTTCACTCTCCCTTTTTTTTGGACACAGAGAAACCGAGGGTATTTAAACTCTCTCTTTTTTTCCCCACTACCTCCACAGAGAAGGAAAGCAGCTGAAAAAGAAGTCCAAGAGAGGTTTTGAAAATAAAATATTGTTGTTAACCCTCATTCAGGTCTACGTGTCCTTAAATATGTTGGCCCCTTTCTGGGACGTAACACCGTCTAACATAGAGAGTACTCCTGGGTCAATGTGAGCTTCTGTGCTTTCTGTGTCTCTGCTCTGTCTTCTCTCACATAGAAAGTACTCCTGGGTCAATGTGAGCTTCTGAGCTTTCTGTGTCTCTGCTCTGTCTTCTCTAAGCCCCAGTGGGTGGAGGCAGATGAGCGTTTACACTGAGCCTGGTTCTGGTTCTGCTGGAGGTTCTCCTCCCTGTTAAAGGGGAGTTTTCCTCTCCACTGTCGCTTCATGCATGCTCAGTATGAGGGATTGCTGCAAAGCCATCAACAATGCAGACGACTGTCCACTGTGGCTCTACGCTCTTTCAGGAGGAGTGAATGCTGCTTGGAGAGACTTGATGCAACCTGCTGGGTTTCCTTAGAGAGGAAACTTTCTCACCAACCTGGAAGATCTGATGGAGTCTGACTTTGGAAAGAGCCTTGATGAGATGGCGTGTGTTGTAAATTGGCGCTGTATAAAATTGAACTGAGTAAAATTCCCTGTATTGTTATCCTTTAGGGCCCTTGGAAATCACCATATATAATCATTCATTTCTCTTCTGACTATAACATATGTATAGTAAAATATTTTTGAACGGGCGCGCCCGTGGTGGAGCGGTGGAGCGAACCATGTTAGGAGGCCTTTAGTCCTCGACGCGGTCGGCCCAGGATCGACTCCGACCCGTGGCGCTTTGCCGCATGTCTTCCACCCTCTTCCTGTCAGCTCACTGTCAATAAAAAAATGCGTGCCACTAGAGCTGCAAAATATATATATATATATATATATATATATATATATATATATATATATATATATATATATATATATATATATTATATATATTTATTTATATATATTTATATATATTTATTTATTTAACATGTTCTTTGTGTAAATTTCCTAAGAAAAGTATAATCTTATTTGGCAGGCTGGGTATGATTTGCAGTCACTTTAGTGAAAGGGCATGGGCTTAAGCAGACAGACCATGAAAGTGCTTAGGGAACTATACATACCACTGCTATGTGGCCATGTCGCTGACATTTATTGCCTCTTTGTGGTAGACAGATGGAAGGCCTCACTGGAAACTCAGATATCCTATCTTGATGTTTTGAGGTAACACTATTTCTTCAAACTTGTGTTCCACTTCCCATATGATTAGCCATTGCATTCCTGTTCCCTTTAGACGCCTGTGTTCTGACTCTCTTTTTGCTTGTCACCGTCCTTCTTCGCACCTGTCACTGATTCGTCTAATAGTCTTCCCCGGTGCTCCTGATCTTCCACTTTGTTCTTCATCTCTTTTTAAATACACCTGTTCCTCTCACTAGTTGTCAGAGTCTCTGTCTATCTACGGTTGTCTCACATGTTGTCCGGTTCACGTCTGCTCTGTCTCTAAGTTCTAGATCTTCGATCCACTACTGAGCTAGGAGTATTTAAATCACAGCTAAAACACATCTGCACTGAGCTCTCGAGGGAAAGTGTGTCTGTGTGTAGGTGGGGGGACGGGGTCTCTGATTGTTCTGGCTACTATTTACATCCCACTGCAAGATACAAAGCTTACATTTGTGACTGTCAAAGCTTTCTGAGACAGACGGTTCAAGAACTTTTTCAAACATCTTCTAGTTTTCTTATGGTTATTACTTGCCTGCCTGTCGATAGCGATAAATGGTGCTGTGGACTCCAGAAAAAGCAGGATCCCCACAGCAGCCAGGGACTCGACAATTATGTCATCTGCTGCTTAAACAGCTTTTTCCTTCTTATAGTTATACATCATGGTTGCCACCAGAAATCTTTGTTTAGAGTCAATAATTGTGTGATGTCTGAGTTACAATTATGTAAATCAAGAATTTTAAGAAGTTTAGCCTTAGGTTGAGCTCAGTTTGTTTCAACAGTAAGTTCAAAAGCTTGACTCACCAATAAGATAAAGTGTGGTGGATTTTCTCATTCGTCCCACACCAAGCATGTGTTTCTTAATAGGGCAGCATGTTATTTCATGCATTTCTCTACGCTTTCAGTATAATTCCTACACGTTTGGTCATCTTCCCAGGCCTCGATGGGAGTGGTGTGTGATGTCTATGTTTCTTTTACCTTTTTGTTGAGAAAACAACTTGGTTTTATTTCTTAAGTCCAGATTTGCTGCAGGTTGGACCAAACCGGAGCCTTTTTACAGTGGATGCATGCTTCTCACCTTAAGCCGTTAAAAGTTTTAACGGGCAAAGCCAGAATAATCGGCTCGGCAGCAGTTCAAAACCCTTTGGTGTAGAAAGTCTGAAAACACGTCTGACCTGCTTTTGACCCGCTGCTTTATGCACACAGAGCTTGCATGAATGGTTCAGACGGCCATTTTTTACAGTGTATCCGTCTGTCCCTGCTGTAAAAGCAGAGCGGGCTGTCTGTGTGTCTTTGTATGAATGTTGTTGCTGAGTGCAGTGACCTGAGGTTACACTCTCCCTGTTCCCGTTGGGGTAAATATCCCCCTATTAGCAACAAGTGATCTGAAAGCTCCGATCTGTCAGAGCTGCTGGAAGCTTTTAGAGCCACAACAGAGGAAAAACAGCTCCGTCTTTAACCCTTACACCAATGGCTCGGCGCTTTAACACTGGAGGAAGACACCGCTACAATGCCAGCGATCACACTGAATGTGGTTTGTTAAGGTCATCAGAGACATTAAACATTTCTAACAATAATATCTGTTTTTAACGTACTAAAAAATAACAAGTTTCATGTCAGAGAGTTACTATAATTGGATTTTTACACATTTGGTCACTTAACAACCACAAACTTTGATACATTTTATTGTTTTGTGATGTGTCTGACACAAGGTTGTGCATAATTGTGAAATGGAAAGAAAATAATACATGCTTTACATTTTATCACAGAAAAATATCTTTAAGAGTTGCATGTGTTTGTGTTGAGCCTCCTGCATCAACACTCAGTAGAATCACTTCTGACTGCACGTCTTTTCCAGCTTTGAACATCTATAGACTGACATATTTGCCTGTAGCTGTAACTGCACCCCACACTTAAAGGGTGGAGCCACGACAGTAAGAGTGTAGCTGGAGTTATACAAATATACAAATTCCTTATTAGCATGAACAATAATTAAACTAATCTAATTCCCATGTCCATTAGCAGAATTTACTGAAATTTCTTGCACTTGTGCACCAATTAATCACCATCATATTGCACTATGCCCAAACATATACCCACAACACACATTTCCCCAAGCTCATTATTTACAGTGTTAATGCATGTTTGTTGTGACTCACTGCAGCCACCTTCAATGTCCAGTTGCACAAACCATGTAAGCAGGACTCCATCAAACATTAAGCGCAGCAGCAGCAGCACGAATCTTAAATAACAGTCCTATTTCTTACTGGCTGCCCCTTAAGTGTTTGTCTGTGGATCCTCAGTTCTCTGCAGTCAGTTTGCAGTGTGAGTCTCTCACACATACCCACAAATTACCGCAGCTGCTCTCCCAGGTGTCTTTATGCCCTAATCAGCGTCTGTCAGGCAAAGTGCCGCAGGTCAGCGCAACATTGCCTCTTACTCTATTCAAAATACAGCAGCTCAGTCAGGTTGGATGGAGACCATCTGTGAAAATCAGTTTTAGAGTCAAGCCAGATATTCTCAGTTGGATTTAGGTCTGGACTTTGACTAGGCCACTGTTACACATAACTAATCCTGGTCCTCAGGGCCCAACATTCTTCATTCGGATGCATTTCTGGTCCAGTAGAACCTCTGATTGTGCTGGTCCAGTTTTAGGTCTTTGGGTTTAAACTCTACCGGCTTTGAACATCTACTTTGACGTAAATCTTTGAACATCTACAGATTGGCTTTTTTGTCCATTCTTCTTTTCCAGTTAGTTCAACCTCAGTCAGAATGTGAACATCTTTTTTTGAGTCGAGCCACAGATTGTCAGTAGATTTAGATCTAGACTTTGACTAGGCCATTTCAACATGTGAGTCTGCTGTGATCTAAACCATCCCAGTGTATCTCTGGCTGTGTGTTCAGGGGTTTTCCTACTGGAAGGTGAACCTCCACCCCAGTCTCAGTTCTTCTGCAGCTTCTTACAGGTTTTTCTCCAGCATCGCTCTGGATTTAACTCCATCCACCTTCCCATTATCTCTGAGCAGCTTCTCTGTCCCTGCGGAGGAAAAGCTTATCCACAGCACGATGCTGCCTCCACACGTCCACGGATTCTCCCACCTGAGCTCTAAAACGTCCCCACAACTTTCTCTTTAACCCGTCTGCTGGGTTCCTTGGTCTTCATGGTGCTGGTTGTTCTTTAATGTTCTCTAACAATCTCCAGAAACAGAACAGCTTAGGTCACATCTGAAGGTGTCAGGGTGAGGGGGATGAAGATATGTGCCACTTTCTTTAAAGGTGTAACATCTTCTTTCCACTTCACAATTGTGTCCTACTTTGTGTTAAACTATTCTAAAATCTTAAGATAATCCTTTTTTAATATTATTCAAGTTCATATCATTGCATACTGATGTGACGTTGTTGAAGGGATATGGATCATTTTGCGTAGCTCACTAGTTTCCAGGGTTAGGAGACCTTCCTGAGGCTGTGAGGAGGATTTTTTAGATTGGTCTTCTTGAGCTCTGGTCCTGTAATGTGTGGTTCCTGCATTCATTTATTCTGCTTATTTAAACAAGCCTTATCTCTGTTCCACGCTGACTGACACGGTTGCTCTTCCTCTGACCCTCTGCACGCAGCATCAGACCCAAAATGGCTTCTGTCTGCTCTGACTGTAAATATTTAGGAATGTGCGAGGCGCTCAGAGGTTCATTCTGACATCTAAAAGGCTTTCTGGCTGCACACTGCAATCAGTCAGATCACCACGTTCATGTCCCGGGTTCAGGTGCCGCTGCTGCTCTGTGATCTCCAGCTTCAACCTGACACTTAAAGCACAGCCGGGGCCTCTGAGACTCCGCTTCAGTCCAAACCTTTGGACACTGAGAAATACTGTTTAAACGTTTTTAGGCCTGCTTTTTTAACACTTTCAAAATCTGACTTCAAGTGTGCAGTAAAGCAAAAATATTTAACATTCCTTACGAAACAAACATAAAGCAAAGCGGAAATAGTTGAATGCAGGTGTATATTAACACATTTTGACTTTTACTGCCCCTTAACCCAGTACGGGTTCAAAGGTCGTCTCCCAACCACCTGAAGTCCAGGTGGTTGGGAGACGATGATTTCCATCTCTGCTTCCTGCAGAGATGGAAATCATCCCCAAGCAGAAAACATCTCAGCAGCTGCCAGCCTTCCCAGGATGGACATCCAGCAGGATGCCTGGAGAAATGAGCAGAAATCCAGGAGCTCCACCTCAGATTCTACAGGAACTCAGGTTAAAGGTCAAAGGTCATGACAGGATGGATGAAGGAGAAAGTAACATGGCGGCATGACCAAGGTCCACAAAGTTTGAATAAACCACAATGTCGCGTTGAGCCGAGAGGACACCAAGGGAAAAGAGCCATGACTGTGGCTGAGGTAGCCGGTGGTCCTACAGCGCCCCCCTCAGCCGGGAAGGCTGGACAGTGTTTGCATCTAAGGCGACCATCTTAGTCTGACTGGAAAATGCTCCTCTGAGCTGTCTCTGGCATCTGTGAAAACCAAACCTTTCTAACCTTAAATCCAGCTCAGCGTGGGTCACCGGTTCCTCACAGACTGACGTTTCAGGGAATCGTGTGAAAACACTGAGCTTTCTGGATGGAGGGGAGCAGATTTACTGATGAGCGTCTTCAGGGATCAACAGGATCAGCTGAACAAGGAGGGAAATCCTTCATTCTCTGGGACTCCAGATGCAAAACTCTGAACTCCCCAACTGCCACTAAAAATACCTCCCCAGTCTACGAGTGATTTAAAGTCCGGATCCAACACGGCTGATAAAACTGTTACCGCTAAAACACACGAGCCCTGTTGGCCAGGATAAGATCTAAAGTAAGCATTAAACGCTCTCACACGCTTATCCTGCAGGGTTCAGCGGTTGGTCAGCAGCTTTTAATACCTTCCTGCCTCATTTTTTTTTCTTTCCTACAGCACAGAAAACCTTTACCTCCACTCTTAGATTTACAAAACAAGGGATTTAAAGTGTAATTCCTCAGTTTCCCGACAAAATGATCCCTTTCTCACCGGCACAGGTTTGTTTTTCACACAGTTTGAGACGGCACAACTGCAGCAGGGTTAGAAGCTGAAATTCTTTGTTATTTTGGGGGAGATGTTTCAAAATCCGGCTACTTAATGACCCTTGCTGGAAGGACCACCTTGTTCAGAAAGCATGGCTAAGAAGACCCCACCTACAGCTCAATCGTTGGTGCGGCTCCTCGCCAGCTGCAGATTCCCATCTGCATCTGGTTCATTGAAAAAATCGGTTCAATATTAATTAGATGTGCTTGTGTTTTAATGTTCAATGCTACCTTTACATGTATTTCAGACTCCAGCCATATTGCAGGCAAGGGTTAGCAATGTTTCACTTGTATATTCAAACTCTGAGGGCTTCCTCTCCGCCTTATATTGATTGTGAAGAAGCAGCTGTTGCTGTGCATCAGTCCTAGAAGAGTTTTAAGGCCGTTTCTTAACTAACACGCATTATTTTGCAGAGAGAACAGTTGTTTCAGGGTTCGATCACCTGTTAATCTTCTCAGGGGTAGATCTTCTGGCAGGTTCACCCCAAGGCTGAAGCATGTGATACACAGAGAAATTACCAAATAACCAGGAGCTCCATTTAAGACTCTGTAGGCTTCAGTTAACAGGGTCCATGCAAAGGTTCAGGAACACTTAAAAGACTGAACACCCCAAACCAGTTGTCAAGCATGGTGGGGGAGGACTGATGACCCGGCCTTGTTTTCCAGAACAGGAAGTAGGCACCTTGCAGCCAATGAGGGAACCAGGATCACCTCTGTACACCAAAATGTTCTGGAGTCAGATGTGAGTCCACAGGACGATGATCCCAAACCCAGCAGCAGATTCGCAAAAGAATGGCTAAGAAAAATTTTATGACCTAGTCAAAGTCCAGACCTGAGCCTGGTTGATAGCTGTGGTGGCCAATGATAGTTCTGGAGAGTTACTGTCTTGCAAATTCTAGATGCATCGCTGCTCCATAACACCTGACTCAAATGGCTGTTTTCTCATCCGCGGTCATCCAGATCTGCAGAGGCCTGCAACGAGCCTGGTAATGAGCCTGGTAACGAGCCTGCTAACGAGTTTGGTAACGAGCCTGCTAACGAGCCTCCTAACGAGCCTGGTAACAAGTCTGGTAACGAGCCTGCTAACGAGCCTGGTAACAAGTCTGGTAACGAGCCTGCTAACGAGCCTGGTAACAAGTCTGTAAAACGAGCCTGGTAACAAGTCTGGTAACGAGCCTGCTAACGAGCCTGGTAACAAGTCTGTAAAACGAGCCTGGTAACGATCCTGGTAACAAGTCTGGTAACGAGCCTGGTAACAAGTCTGGTAACGAGCCTGGTAACAAGTCTGGTAACGAGCCTGGTAGCAAGTCTGGTAACGAGCCTGGTAACAAGTCTGGTAACGAGCCTGGTAGCAAGTCTGGTAACGAGCCTGGTAACAAGTCTGGTAACGAGCCTGCTAACGAGCCTGGTAACAAGTCTGTAAAACGAGCCTGGTAACGATCCTGGTAACAAGTCTGGTAACGAGCCTGGTAACAAGTCTGGTAACGAGCCTGGTAACAAGTCTGGTAACGAGCCTGGTAGCAAGTCTGGTAACGAGCCTGGTAACAAGTCTGGTAACGAGCCTGGTAGCAAGTCTGGTAACGAGCCTGGTAACAAGTCTGGTAACGAGCCTGCTAACGAGCCTGGTAACAAGTCTGGTAACGAGCCTGGTAACAAGTCTGGTAACGAGCCTGGTAACGAGCCTGGTAACAAGTCTGGTGACGAGCCTGGTAACAAGTCTGGTAACGAGCCTGGTAACAAGTCTGGTAACGAGCCTGCTAACGAGCCTGGTAACAAGTCTGGTAACGAGCCTGCTAACGAGCCTGGTAACAAGTCTGTAAAACGAGCCTGGTAACGAGCCTGGTAACAAGTCTGGTAACGAGCCTGCTAACGAGCCTGGTAACAAGTCTGTAAAACGAGCCTGGTAACGATCCTGGTAACAAGTCTGGTAACGAGCCTGGTAACAAGTCTGGTAACGAGCCTGGTAACAAGTCTGGTAACGAGCCTGGTAGCAAGTCTGGTAACGAGCCTGGTAACAAGTCTGGTAACGAGCCTGGTAACGAGCCTGGTAACAAGTCTGGTAACGAGCCTGCTAACGAGCCTGGTAACAAGTCTGTAAAACGAGCCTGGTAACGATCCTGGTAACAAGTCTGGTAACGAGCCTGGTAACAAGTCTGGTAACGAGCCTGGTAGCAAGTCTGGTAACGAGCCTGGTAACAAGTCTGGTAACGAGCCTGGTAGCAAGTCTGGTAACGAGCCTGGTAACAAGTCTGGTAACGAGCCTGGTAACGAGCCTGGTAACAAGTCTGGTAACGAGCCTGGTAACAAGTCTGGTAACGAGCCTGGTAACGAGCCTGGTAACAAGTCTGGTGACGAGCCTGGTAACAAGTCTGGTAACGAGCCTGCTAACGAGCCTGGTAACGAGCCTGGTAGCAAGTCTGGTAACGAGCCTGGTAACGAGCCTGGTAACAAGTCTGATAACGAGCCTGGTAACGAGCCAGGTTACGAGCCAAGTAAGGAGCCTTTCATCTGATTCAGGCGTGTTGGAGAAAGGTTGCAGGATAGTAGCTGTCAGGGCTGAATTGTGCTGTAGTGACACCTTGAGAGAGTTGTGCAGAAACGAATGTCTGCAAGCTTCAACTTCAGCCCCTGCTCTATGGGCTCTCATAAAGTTGTGTTGTTTTTTTCCAAAATCTGATCAACATCTGATTCTCTGAGGAAGTATTTTAAACACCGTCAAACAAAATAGGTTTCAAAACCAAAGAGAAATTCTGGTTCTGAGCTCAGGCCAGTATCTTAGGAACCATGCCTGAGGTAATCACCATGTCCAGAAATGAAAGCTACAAAGGAATCAGTCTTTAATTGTGCTCATTTGCTAGCACCGGTTCAGTCAGTGGGAAAACCAAAAAAAAGCAGCTGACCCGTGAGTGACGACATCGTCTTTAATCCAAACCAATCCCTTCTTTGTGATCCATTTCCACGAAACTGTGGCGTTTACACAGATGAACCCCGGTTTACCGTTGCTTCCTTTCAGTTCTCATGCCAGGCTCAGGTGAGCCACTCCCTCCAAACCGCAGGGCTTTGTTTATCTACGGCAGAAGGAGCTGGTCTTCAGTTCCAGCTGCACTGGCGAGTTTAAGCAAGCATAACTGTTCCCCTAATAACACAAATTTCTGCACATATTCATTAGTGCACGCATGAACAAACGCTGCACATATAGAACCGTGTGTGCAAAATCATTTAGACTAATAACCCGTCCTCCACAAGCACAACGAGTAACTCTCCCCGCCCCTAAACAGTTCAAGCAAAACGGTGATTAAGGTTTCAACTCTTCACCTCAGCGTCAAAACCGCCGGCTGATCCGCCACCAGGTGTAATTACAGGTGAGGAGGAGACGGGCGGCGGTGCAGCTCAATCAGGCTGCTTACGTCAAAGGTGACTCTGGCTTAACCTCCAAGCAAAGTGTGCTCCAACACACGCGAATCTTCAAAAAGCACATGTAGCAACAGCCTACAGTAGCAACCGCTGGAGATTAGAGGCCATGAACCGCACAGGAGGAGTACAGGTATGCTCTGTGTTTATTCTGTTCGTTCTCTGCTTTAGTGGGTTAGCTCCTTCATTCTGTCACCAAGCTCTGCTCAGATAGAAAATCACATTTTTCTCTTAGTTTGTGTTATCTAAAGTGGATATGTTTGGTGTTGTTTTTGGTCAATAAATTAATAAAACGGGTAAAAACACGTTGAAAATGCAAAAACTGCGTGAGAAAGTTCAGCACTAACATTATTTCTAAACTTGCTTCTTATTCAGATATAGAATAATTTCTTCAAAATACAAAGTAGATACAGTGGTTATCAGTGGTTATCATGGGTATTAGTTAGTTTGAACAGAAAATGTAGAGCTTGTCAAACCTGGACCTATTGGCGACACATGGTGGAAAATAAAAAAACAGAATCACAACCAGCTTAATGGCATCACTGTATCAGAGAGAAGTTTTTATGGCATTATGGTCACCTTATATTGCTATAAACTACACAAAAAACCCAATATTTGTGTAACATGGGAAACTGAAGAGACCTGGAAAAACCTTTGTTTGGATACTTCTTTTTTTCAGCATAAAAATAAAATCAAACCAACAAATATGGGAACTTTTAAAGAATCTGGTATAAGAGGCCATAGAAAACAGAAAACATTCAATGTTTGTTTTTAATTCTGAAGGGGGAAAAAAATCAAACCTATTTAGTCATAATTGTACACATACATTCCTAAATAAGCCAAGTTTATTATATTATATTGTTGTATATGAAAATATACAGCTTTTCAGGCCGTTGCTCCAAGCCTCTGGTACCGTCTCCCACTGTCCCTACACTGCAGACTCCTTAGACTCTTAAGGAACAACTGAAGACAGTTTTATTGTAGTGTTTTATTTTTATTTTATTTGCTTTGCCCTTGTGAAGCACTTTGTGATGAATGTCTGTGGAAGATGCTGTAGAAATAAAATTTTACTTACGTAGGTGAGTTTGTTTGCTACATAAGGGCAAGGTTCACCCTGACAGGTAGTCAGAGAGAGGAGAAAGTTAACTAAGCACACACACTCAAATTTAGAGAGCTCAGTTAACCTAACAGGCAAATTTATGGACTAAAACACCAGGAGAGAACCGACACGTGTGCATGGAAAACCTGCAAACTGCATTTAAAAAGACCTCAGCCTAGGATTTGAACCCAGAACCTTCTATCTGCAGTACCATGTTATCTTTATAATAGATAGATAGATAGATAGATAGATAGATAGATAGATAGATAGATAGATAGATAGATAGATAGATAGATAGACAGATAGATAGATAGATAGATAGATAGACAGATAGACAGATAGATAGATAGATAGATAGATAGATAGATAGATAGATAGATAGATAGATAGATAGATAATCTGTGTAAATTGTTGGTAGAGAGAACCAAAAGAAGAAAGGTGGCGCCACCTTGTGGTTACAAAAGCCAGGCATAATAACTGCTGGGAATGTTTAATTGTGATCTGCTTTCTTTCAGCAGTTCATGTATTTGGTATAAACAGAAATCCTTTTAATCAAAGGCGAGCAGTAGAAGAAGAAATAAATCCCCTGCCACCTTTAACTGCTGTCAGTTCAGACTTGTTAAACTTAAGTGAAACTGTGGATTTACTCTTTAGCCAGGAAATGTGGAAATCCCTCTCCTTTTTCACATTTTATCAGAATTATAACTAATGAGGACAAATTAATTAAGCGAGTTTGTTTGTGACTCAACATTTCCACATTGCTGTTGAAGTCAAGATCCACTAACCTGGCCAGCCTGGTTGATAATGTTTTTGTTTTGTTTGTTGTTATTAATATTTCAAACAAATAGTGTACAAAAACTCGTTGAGGTACAAACAATACAACATGGGTAGAAAAAAAACTGACAAAAATGGGGCTAAAAAATAAGAACAGATACATAAACAATAAGGCCAATGAATGATTATAGAGCAAGATTTAAAACAAAAGAAAAGTAGAAATACTGGCAGTTACTTTTTTTGGCAGAAACAGATTCCAAATGTTTCAATGAGGTGTAATACAGTTACCTGGTTGATAATGTGGAGCACCTGTGCTGCACGTCATCCTGTGAACGCAGGAATATCGCGAGAATTCAGCTTAAAGGCGAGGTTAAAAACCCACGTCTGATTTATAAAATAAGATTCTTGTTGTTGCAAATATGTTGACCAAGGTTCAACACCATGGTGTGGTGGGAAACAAACTGTTTTCACTCAACACATTCTCTCTGCAGAATAAATACAGGAATAATAGTTATTTTTGTATAACTGTTAAATAAGTATTATGTCCACAAGCAAACGTATGTCTGGGAGTCAATCTTTTTAATTTCTTCATACTTTCTACCTGGAATGACATGAATTCAACCAGCAGAGGGCGCCGTAGTATCAAAAAAATCGCCTGCTGTCCACTTCTTTTTGTAATGTGTATTCAATATATTTAAGAGACATGAAGGATAGACATTAATCTCATATAATTTATTCAGTATTTTGATCTGTGGTCTGTTTATCAGCGTTGGTTTGACTTTGGACTGAAAGGTGAGGAATCAGTGTTGGTAAGATTAACCCAGCTGTGGCCAGACAGGAAGATCTTAACATTTTCTCTTTGCATTAAAAATCTGCTGCTTTGACTTTTTTCTCCTCATGCATCTTCCTCAGCAGCAGGATCCAAGGAGACGAATCAAACCGTTCAGCTTCAGAAAAAAACATTTTTCTCCCTGACCAACTGTATGATATCAGCAAAATGAAACTACAGGAATAAGAAAAGCAGTTTAGTAATTTAAACCCACGTTCCTGCAACCATGATTAACACTTAAACTGATCGATATGAGCTTTAAATATTCTGAAAATACAATAAAATCTGATAAATTACAATAAATACCAGAATGTGGAATAGCATAAAAGGAAGGAAAAATATAAATAAATTATGAAGTCAATATGCTAAAATTATATATATATATATATATATATATATATATATATATATATATATATATATATATATATATATAGCGTTTTCCCTTCATTTAATTGCATTCTGATGCTTATTTTTATTCTGAATAAGTTGTGGGTAAACTCAGGACTGAACCACCTTCTGTCTGCAACATGCAGCTGCTGATATTGTGGGTTTCTGCAGCAAAGGAGCACTTTTTGGGGCTTTAAAGGCTCCTAACCCGGGCAGGGACGCGCTGGGTGTCAGTAATCTAGTACCTGCGCTGGGATAATGAGCGCTGCAGCAGAGAGCGTGAGCGCAGAGCACAGCTTAGTCCACAGTGACTCACTCAGAGGTAAAACACGCACACAAACGGTTCCCCTCACTCTGGACGCTCACCGGGATTCACTCTTGCTCATTTCTCTCCTCTCTGGATGTTTTCTGAGAGCGTTTTTCTTCCTCTGGACTGATTTGTGCCTGGATCTGGGAGAGAAACGGGGAAATCTGCAGATTCTCAGTGTGTTTTGATCTTTGCTCGGACTCCAGATGATGCTCTCTGCTTCAGGTCCAGCTGGAGACGGAGGGGACGAGTTTAGTGGGAGTGAAATTTAACGAGTTGGAGTCTTTGACCAGCGGCTGTTTAAATGGAAAACGACACGGTGTGGAGTAATTTCACCCAAGTTCTCTCAGGTCTGGACGGGGCGGCGGGTGAGGACGAGGAGGAGGAGGAAGGCGGAGGGGGGCGTGGGCTCCGCGTCCTGATTGGCTGCATCCTCTTCCTGCTCATCGTGACCACGCTGCTCGGGAACACCCTGGTGTGCGCCGCCGTCATCAAGTTCCGCCACCTGCGGTCCAAAGTCACCAACTTCTTCGTGATCTCGCTGGCCGTGTCCGACCTGTTCGTGGCCGTGCTGGTGATGCCGTGGGAGGCCATCACCGAGGTCACCGACACCTGGCTGTTCGGCGCCTTCTGCGACGTGTGGATCACCTTCGACATCATGTGCTCCACAGCCTCCATCCTCAACCTGTGCATCATCAGCGTGGACCGCTACTGGGCCATCGCCAGCCCCTTCAAGTACGAGCGGAAAATGACCCACCGCGTGGCCTTCGTCATGATCGGGGTGGCGTGGACTCTCTCCATCCTCATCTCCTTCATCCCCGTGCAGATGAACTGGCACCGGGCTCAGGAGGAGGTGGACGGCTGGGCGACGGGGGAAGCCGTGTTTTACGGGAACTTCACGAACGCCAGCGACCTGAACGGGACCGGCGTGGCCGCCGTGAGCTGCGTGGCCAACCTGAACAAGACCTACGCCATCTCCTCCTCCCTCATCAGCTTCTACATCCCCGTGCTCATCATGATCGCCACCTACACCCGCATCTACCGGATCGCGCAGACCCAGATCCGCAGAATCGCGTCTCTGGAGCGAGCGGCCGAGCAGGCTCAGCAGCAGGGCTACGGGGTGAACCGGAACCAGCAGCAGCACCGGGCCACCGACGAAGCCTCCCTCAAGTCGTCCTTTAAGAAGGAGACCAAGGTTCTGAAGACGCTGTCCATCATCATGGGCGTCTTCGTCTTCTGCTGGCTGCCCTTCTTCGTCCTGAACTGCACCGTGCCCTTCTGCGACCCGCCGTGCGTCAGCGACACCACCTTCACCGTCTTCGTGTGGTTCGGCTGGGCCAACTCCTCCCTCAACCCCATCATCTACGCCTTCAACGCGGACTTCCGCCGGGCCTTCGCCACCATCCTGGGCTGCAACCGCGTCTGCTCCAGCAACGCGGTGGAGGCCGTGAACTTCAGCAACGAGCTGGTCTCCTACCACCACGACACCACGTTCCACAAGGAGACGCTGGTCCCCGCGCAGCCGCAGCAGCGTCCTCGGAACCTGAGCCTGGGCTTGGACGACTGCTTGGAGGACATGAGCGCGCGGTTTGACGAGGAGTCCAACATCTCCAACGGTTCTCCCAGCCACGACAGGCTTCTGCTGCTCCCTGCCACCGTCCAGCTGGAGGACAACACCGAGATCTCTTTGGAGACCATCACGCCGATTACCTCGGCAGCGGGACTTGAGGATGAGACGCTCATACCAGGACAAGTCCAACATGATGACGACGAGTGCCGGACCTGAACTACCAGCCAGGATGACACAGATCTACTCAACAGCGTAGCATTGGTAGTCCGCCGTACAAACTGGTCCTCAACACGCAAAAAATAACCATTTTCTTCAAATGAGGGTATTTGCCCTTGATTTGAGCTGGAAAATAAGATTATTTCCCAATGGAATGAGTATTCTGACCCCTAGAATAAGATAATTAGATATACTGCACTTAAAATAAGATCAATTGTTGCTATTTTAAAGGCAAGAATCGACCAATAATCCTAGTTAACCACTGAAATCAAGGACAAATACACTCATTTCAATACAAATTTTGCTGACTTTTAGTTCCCTTGTTGCAGTGAATTAATGTTTTTGAAATTCTGAGATTTGTGTTGTTACCAGGGAAATCACAGCGTATGTGTCTGTCCTGAATCACGCCAGTAAAAAAGTAACTTCCTGTCTCATGGAACATCTGATCAGCGCTCTCCTCCTGAGCGGGACTCACATCTGCTTTCATGTTTCATGTTCGCCGCTGAAAAGGAAAATAAGAGGAAGAAGCTGTCCAAAGCACTCCACACCAAAGCAATGCGTAAATTAAGGACGGCACCCAGAGGATCGGAGGTTTAAATCAGCAGCATCATCAGTATTACATTTAATGTTTATTCCACTAAATAAGTGAATGTGTGTTGTTGTGTGCATCTCCTCTCCTCTCCTGGGTGTTTTATTGTGAATTAGGGTGTGTCTAATGTCTGCCATTAGAATTCATGTAAAGAGGCATTTATCAGTATTTCTTCTGTTTCATCGTCATGATTTCAAACTAAGACGTCAGACAATCTTTGCCACAACAGGAGATGTGTGCAGAAATGTCGTTCTTCTGAATTAGGAAGGGTTTATGACGCCCTTGAGGATTTAAAAAGTGGAGCAGTTGGTGCATAAAAGGCCAATTTGCAGCTGAACTCTGGCTGGACTGTTTAAACATGCATCAATTACTTTCATCTTTTCAGTATAAATTCAATGTTATGATAAAGGAAAGTTTGCTGATGGAGTAAAGGACCAATTTCTGAAACTCTTGATTTATCATGATTAGGAATTATAGCCACAGTTGGGGGAATAGAACAGCTTTTATTGTCGTTATGTGGTGGAAAACAAGATTTAATAGCTTCCCCTTTTCAGTGCAGACACAGTTTACACAACAATAGTGTAAAATATACTATTTACAGCTTGGCTTAGGCCCAGCTTTGCTCATTTGTATCTTATCTAACTTAATTTAGACTTTAGACGTTAGACAGCTTTATTTGTCATTTTGTATGCACAAAGTGCGTACAGAACGAAATTTCATTTACGTACAGCTTGAAAAATCACAGTAAATTGCAGTAAATTTCAGGATATAGATGCAGCAGCGATTTATGTAAACAATTGAAATGTAAACAACAATTATATTGGTAACCTTAATTTATCTTAGATTAGTCAATCTTACTTCTTTAGCAACAGGTAAATAAACCTATATATTTTTTCTTTGTTTCGATAATCTTATGATTTAGTGAAGCTTATTTTTTCCTAACTTACCACCTTTGCCTTTGTTTAGTTTTGGCTTCATTTAAATTAGATCAGCATTAAACCAAGAAACATTGATTCTATCAGCCTGTCTCTGATAACCACAAGCAAATGTCATTTACTTTTTGTACTTTTTACCTTTTTGTTGTGTTATTAGTAATATTTTTGGGGGAAACCTTTCTGTTAAATTAAGCTATAAAGATATGCAGTGTGTATTGCTCAGAAGAGCATTAGTCACCATTAAAATATTATAAAACTAAACCTTTAGGCTTAAGGAGAAACAGCAATCATGGCGTACAGAAGATAATCTGGTCCTTTCTAGGTTTCACGCTCATTCACTCCATCTTTCTCAGCCTTTTTCTGTCATTCTTTGCAAAACATCGTGATCAGGAGCAAACACTAAATCAGTGAAAACCAGCTGTGATCGTCTTGTTCTCTGATTTATGACGCTTTGAATATAAAGCAGCTGAAAGCGCAGCAGAAGGACGTCTGACAGCCTCTTCATGGACCTCCAGTGGGAACGGTGGTCCCTCTCTCCCATCGTCTTCTTCTCCTGCATTTAACCACGTTAGCCTTAAATATTGAAGCCCCCCAATCCCCTCACAGGCACCGGCTTCTCCAGCTCTTACTGAAAAATGGGCCTGGATGGTCTTTCCTGGACGTCTAACAGAAATATGGACTCATGTGTCCACAGAATGTGTCAGATATTCAGGAATAGTCCAGAAAGGTTCAGACTTTCAGCTTCTAATCCTGCAGATATCCTCTGTAGTTTTTAAACAAGAATCAAAGATCATCCTGGCAGCAAATACATTCTAATAGTAAAATGCATTAAACAAAGACTGGACACGCAGGTTCTTGTTGCTCGTGGGTTTGCTGGGTTTTTACAGCGCCTCTTTCATCTTCAGTCAGCGCTGCAGTTGAAACACAGCTGAGGCTCTCAGGGGCCACTCAGGGGCCACTCAGGTGACGGCAGGTGACCCTCACAGGTGTGCCTTACAGCCGGCAGAGACGGAGCCACAGTCCTGGTTTAATGTCTCTGGATTTCCACCAGAACACGCTGATAACCTCTGAACAGAATGGACAGTAGCTCCTCAGAGATGCTGAACAGAGTGAAAGATCATTTCCCTGAATCTCAGGTAGAAAGCTGTAAATTCAGACGTCAGAGGTTCTGGTCTGTTCTGCTCAGGATCTTCACAGGGAAGCAGATCTTTGTCTTTTCTAGCAAAACATTTCACAGCTTTAGATTTATGCTCCAGCAGAGAAGCTCTTTAAAATATTCAGCATGTGATCAGACCGTTTTCACTCATTTGACATAAAAGCTGATGCAGCCTGAGGCGCTGCAGATCATAGTCATTCCCTTAGGAAAAAATCTTGCTTTTGATTTTGTTGCTGTTCTTCACCTGTGTTTTGCTTTTTAGTGATTTGGGATCTCCTGGTTCTGGAAAAAGGGAACAGATATTAGTAAAGACACCATAACCCATGGAAGCATGCTCGTTACCATTCAGGGGTTTCCTCTTCTCATTCTGTTTGCATTCATTACTGTCTGTCCTCCTCCCTGCTGCAGGAACTCATCTGTAGACCAGTCAGGAAAGGTGTCACTGGTATTAAACCATTCATCAAGACCAGGTTAACACAATATATGGATCAGAGGTTATGGATATGACAAAAACCTGCAGATGTTTCCCCAGAGACAGCAGGAACAAACAGGATCTCTGTGGATCTCCATAGTTCAGACATTTTTCACACTAGAAATAAATGAAAGTTGGACATCATCTGGCAGAACTGGTATAATCCTGTGTTTTAAGGTTTTCATGCAATCATAGTTTAGTAATAATAATAATAATAATAAAGGCTTTGTCTGGC
The DNA here is from genome assembly GCF_011125445.2 of Fundulus heteroclitus. Classification (NCBI taxonomy): domain Eukaryota; kingdom Metazoa; phylum Chordata; class Actinopteri; order Cyprinodontiformes; family Fundulidae; genus Fundulus; species Fundulus heteroclitus. The sequence goes on along the minus strand of NC_046382.1, from coordinate 4,125,232 downwards.
GAGGATGTTCCTGATGGTCCCCTGGAGTCCTGCCAAAGATGGCGGCATGAATTAAATCCAAAACATCTGAACGACATCTGATCCAAAATAAAAAAGAGCTTAAATGTTTAAAACTACATCAACTAAGATCCAGCTGAATAAAACAATCAGAGCAGCTTTCTTAACGCTCGTTGCTCATAAAGTTACTCCAAAGATGCGTAGAGAACCTGTCTGACCTCTAGATGTACTCCAGCTGCTCTGAGGCAGCAGAACACGCTTTATTTCAGCTTTCTGTGGTTTTTCTGCAAACATTGACTGTAGAAAGCTGGAGATGTTTGCAGGATTTGGTTTAAAATCCCAGAGAAAACAACTTCCTCCTGCTTGCAGAGGTTGGGATCTTTATGACGGTAATAGAAAAATGTTGATGCAACAAGCAGAAAACCTGCGAACCTGAACCATAAAACCATGAAAAGGTGTGAAAATAAGAATTGGTCCGATGTTCTGCAACCTCTCTAAACTTTACTGGTGGTTCTGCTGTTTGTATTCGTGGTATTTGTTGTTGCAAATACATTTTATTAACATCATATTGCTGCCAGAAGTTAAAGCTCTGGTTTCCTGGTTGATCTGAATGTTTAAGCTTAGCAGCAAACCAAAGATCACGCGAGAAAAAGAAGATCCTGTTCTATACATCTTCAAGAACTCCTCCTAGATCCTCTGAGTTTATTATACTGGGTAAACCCGTTCTTCCATCCTGACAGTAGTTAATACATTATGTATTCAGAAAAAGGAAGTTAAAAAACGATGTCATGGGAGCTGGAGGCCTGAAAAACTGACCAATCCCTGCTGTTTGCTCCAAAGGGCAGATATTGGTCAGAGTTTAGTTCCTGCTCTCTGTCTCTTAACACCAGTGTGCTTGTTCCTTGTTAGTTTCCGGTTTCTGGCTGCACATTTCTAATGTTTATGTAACCTGTTAGCTTAGCGATTAGCTTCGGTGTTAGCCGTTCATTGTAGCTCTGCTGCTCTCACCGTAGACTTTGGACATGGCTGAGAGTCACAGGAAGAGAACCACATTCATGTTTATGAGAACAAAAGGAAGATCTCAATATAAAGAAATGAGACCAGAGAGGATTTGGGAGATTTTTTTCAAGTGGAACAACCCAACGTTGCCAACTTAGCGACTGTCGCTATATTTAGCGACTTTTGTTTCAAGTGAGCGCTGTCTGTCTCACACTCACTCACACACACTCACTCACACACACACACACACACACACACACACACACACACACACACACACACACACACACACACACACATAAACACACACACACACTGTGCAATGTAAAAATTATTCAGGAATTATTTCATAAATGTGTAGTTCCAAACATATTTACTGTTTTTTGTCTTCCCAAAAAGCTTCTCTTTCCTACAGCCTGGATCACAACTACAATATCAAATATGCAAATTACGTGATGACATCATCTGGCCACTTTTAAAACAGCCAGTAGCGACTTTCCTCGCTGAGAAGCTGGAAACAGTGGAGGAGCAGGTACGACGGTCTTTCACAGGCGCAGTTATTTAAAAAATATCCTCCTCTTCTTTCAATTAAACTCCACAAGACGAAACTCAAGGATTTCACTCTCAGTTTAGAGCTTTACTCAATAATTGGAAAAAGAAAAACATATTTTCAGTCTGTCTTGAGTTCTGTCTCATAGAAAAATTAACCTCGAGGTTTTTTTAGTGGTGATCTAAAGATAAATCAATTCCTAATATGCAGGTAGTGTTTCTGAAATAAAAACCGTAATGTGTTCCTCACTAAAGCCGTCTCTTCCAGCAGTAAATCGAGTTTTTGTGCGTTGCCCTGTGTGTGAGCAGGATGAAGTGTGCAGCATCTTTACATCAGCAGTGTGTCGGCCGATGATGTCTCGGCATCGGTAAAACAATCACACAGACACTGCGGAGGTCACGGCTCGGCTTTTAATCACCGCGGTAATCAGAGCAGAGGAGGGCAGAGCGCTGATTGCTGCCGCCACTCCACGGCCGCTCACAGACAGAAAGTGGACTCTTGTGTTTGCCGTCAAGGACTCCGGATCGTCACCCATTCATCTACCGCACACAAACACTTCATCCAGATAAGGAGGCAGGAAAGTCACCTCACACAGGCTTCATCTGCTTTACAGAGAGCTGCCAGCAAACGGCTCTTTAAGCACCTAAAATACCGCCACTTAAGTCTGGAAAAGCCACAAAGGAGACAAAGAAATCACTATCAGCCACTGAAACTAGATAGAACCACCTGTTTGGTTCCTATCAAGTAAAACCACCAAAGCAATGAGCTGAAAGTCTGAAGCACAGAGGAAATAAATGGCTGTGAACTCAGCTAGAACAGCCAGTCAGAGCTCGCCTGTTTGTCTCTGATGAAGACGCTATCACAGCCACCGCTGCCTTCAACTCTGCCCATGTTTTCTTTACCCTAGACAGAACTTTCTGGTTCTGGTTCTGGTTCTCACTCTGTCTCCTCCTGGTAAAATGGAGTTGTTTCTGTCCACTGTCGCCACATGCTTGCTCAGGAGGAGGGGTCGCTGCAAAGTCACTGACTGTGCAGGTTTCTGCTGTTTCTGGTCATTGTTTGACTCGATGGCTGGTTTTCATCATGGCTGAAGTGCTGCATGTGTTTTAGAGAAGTTTTAGTTTATTTCTGTGATGTTTTAGGTGTTTTTTTCCCAATAAATGCGGTGAATATGAGCCTATTTCTAAGAATAGGCTCATATTCTTAGACATAACCAGCAGGAGGCGCCAGAGCCCCGCTGCACAGTCTGTACAGCGCTGACACTCCCACTCCTTTCCTTTCTTATAATGCACACTAAATAAGCTGTAATATATCAAGCTGTGGCATAAAGTAAGGACACCCTCCCCCAGTCAAAGGGTCAGCAGACAATAAAAACTAAGCAGTCTCTGTGAACTGAAGGCAGGACGGCTCAAAATAAACTCAGAACTAGGAAAAATCCTTTTGATCAGGTCTTGTTGCCCAGACAGCCAAACATATTATTATTTCGTTACGTTTAAACAGCACATGAGTTTCAGTTTTTCTGTCACCTAACTTCAGTCATTTGCTCCTTTAACACAGAAATGAGGAAATAATTGGAACATTATATTCATGTTTTAAAGGACTTTTAGGCACAGCTGCCCTGGAGCGGACTGACAGAAGCGGGGGAACCAGAGAATCGGCCCCACCGGGCCCTCTGATGAACCGTCGTGCCCTTGAACACGGCTGAGATGGCCGGAGGATTTGAACCAGCAGCAGGAGGAACTACTGAGCTCCTGCCACACTGTCGCCCAGAGCCAGACCATGGACGGGTCTGCAGTCCATCACTATATAAGTTCAGTCCATTTATTACCATTTATCACAGGACAAAGCAGAGACACACATTTTCTGACTGCTCAGCTGAATAACTGACAATAAAAACCTCTGAAAAAGTCACTCCCCCGTCCCTGGCAGTCAATCTGAGTACTTTCTTCCTTACAGGTATCAAAGAATAATGTGATAAATCACAAACTGTGACCTAAATTATGATTTAATCTGGCTACATTTGTTTTAAAGTTTTAGATCTGGTTGTTTTTTCTCCTTTTCTTGTGGTGTGACGTCGCAGGGTTACAGCACACCTGCTGGGCCGAGCGAAGATGACCGCTGTTATGATGAGACTCTGGTTTCTGGCTGGACTGAGGTAACCTGACAACAGCCAGATGCATGTCTCGCTCCACCTAGCTCCACTCAGAAGATGAGATTCTGGTTTCTGGTTGGACTGAGCTCCACTCAGAAGATAGCTGACTGAGAAGGTTACGTCCAGAAGGGTTTCATTCGCCTTTCCTTTTTGCACACGGACCTGCTTGGAACTGCAGATGTTAGTAAAGCGTCCGTCCTGGATATAGGAAAGAAAGCAGAAGTTAATATTCTTAAAGATTAAGATTTAAATTTAGATTCCATACAATCGACCGTGAATCCTGGTTTAGACTTTTAGCTTCAGGTCGGCGCTACAGCGATAATTCTCCAACCTCCACAGAGTCAGTTTCTCCAAGCAGAGAACCCAGATCCATTCTATGCAGGTTTGCACCGATTGATTCTTCTCTTCTTCTTTTATAAAAACACATATTTACAAATGAGCTGCACTTTTATTCCCTTCTTATATATTTACATTTAACATGTCTTAATTGAGAGCAAAGTGGAACCAAAGTCAAGTCCTTGTTTGTCTTCACCATTTATTGGCGCTAAAGCAGATTTCCTTTGTGTTCATCTTTGGTTGTTTTCTTCGGTTCAGCTGAAAATTGGAAACATTGTTTTTTTTTCTGTCTGGCTGCTGGCATCAGCAATCCTAAAGATCTAAACTAACTATTTTAATCTAGCTGAACACTGTCCCTGACTGGTTCCATGCAGTTATCATCCCTGTGAGGTAAAATGAGAACCTGTATATCTCAGCAGAGAAGCAGAAAAGCGTCTCTGCTTTAGCAACAAGGACAGAAAGATGTATGAAACTGAAAAGGCTGAAATAATCCTTCCTTTCATTCCTCCCTCCACGGGTCCTTAAGAGCCGGCCTCCTCCGATGCCCCTTTGACCAAACTTTGATAGATGACGCTGCGCGGCTGGAGGACTCTCCCAGCCTTAAACCAAGGCGACATATTTGTTCCTGATGGATCCAGACTGGGTGGAACGGCACGTTTTCTCTCCTCCACTTCTTCCTCCCCTCACGGGGCAGATCTTTGGCAGGCCTGGCAGGAGGAAGGAGCTGGGAGCTGAACGCAGGCCTGAGCTGAATGAGAAGGAGCTGGCCACCGACCACGGGGAGTCAGTGGGGGGTTAAGCTGTGACCCAGATTCCTGCATGGCTCTTTGTCTCTGAGGGGAGAGAAGATCCTCCTCAGAGAGCTGAGGAACAACTTTATACATCAACGCAGGGAGAGCTCAGTCTGACACAGGAACCAGTGTTTTTAAATAATATTAAAATCAAAAAAATAAAGCTAAATGACACAGACTGGTAGCTGAAGACAGTTTAGGGAGAACAATGAACCTGACATGTTTCTGGCTGTGAGAGGAAGCTGGTGTACCCAGAGAGGACTCAGGCCAGGATTTGAACCCAGGACCTCCTCAAGGCCACAGCGCTATTAATTCTGCCGAACCCCCCCCAAACAATGGCATAAAATTTGTGCCCCGGGATTCACATGTATCACCACTCATGGGGACAAATGGAGTGTCAACATAGCATGATCCAAAAGCAATGACCAGATTCTTGAAAATGTGACTTCAGACCCTTTAAGAGAACACATCATTTTTTCCAGTTTCATAAAACAAAGGGCATCATTTATGCAGTGAGAATGTGTGGATGGGAGAGGATTCCTCATGCATGTTCTGAAGCTCCTCCTCTGCAGCCGAGCCTCTCAGCTTTAGGGTTTAATTGTTCCTTCAGCAGCACTGACTACATTAAAACAAAGCAGTTTTCTTTGGAAGTGACTATAGCAGTTCAATCTGAAAAACTCACACGGAAAGAAGAGGCAATTAGAAGAATGTTATTGATACAATATTTTAAGACTTTGGCGCTCAGACCTCGGCAGGAAACATTCACGCTGAATTATACTTGAATATGCATAAGCAGGCGTATGAGAATAGGGATATTTCCCCCAGGTCTGAAACTGGTGGTGGAGTGGAGATAAGCAAAGTTTGTTCAGTCCATATGATGATCTGTTTGAGCTTGATGTCCAACTTGATAAACACAGGTTTGCATGAACTGTCCATGATGAGCAAGCATGAAGCGACTGTGGAGAGGAAAAACTCCCCTTTGGGAAGAAACCTCTGGCAGAACCAGGCTCAGCATGGCGGTCTTCTGCCGGACCGTTTTAAGGAGTGACTGGGAATTCAGTAAGAGTCCAGGAGGAATTACACTCTGATAGGAACGAGGTTGAAGGAGCACCGTAGGAAAGCCAGTTTCTCACCAGGGTAATTTAGATTCACATAGATCAATTTCTTCTGATCAGGCCTCCTCAGATTCTTCATTAGATTCCTCTTTGGGAGGTTTTCCAGGTGGTTCCTCTCTGACTAGACCCTAAATAAGACTCAGAACTCTTTATTAACTTTATATCACATCTAGCCCCCCCAGAAGGTCTGGTTCTGATAACACCATGGACAAATCTCTGACCAAGAGGGAGGCAATGGATGGATGGATTATCCTGGCAGCAAAATAAGGCAAGTTCACTTAGAAGAGATTTTTGATAAGAAATGAACAGAAAATCTAGATTTTTCATCGTCTCTATCCAGAGAATTCATGACAGGGTAACGCAGACAAATGTAGATTAGTTAACGATCTTAATGAGCGCATGGCTGAAAGGTAGGAGAACATAAACTACCTGGAGAGGATCACTGAGGGAGGACAGGAATGTTTCAACATGTTTATTAAAGGAACTGGTTTGTTGGAAATGGAACTGATGGAAGCAACCTCTAGAACCACTGAGGGGGAGAGGACAAGGTTAGTGGCCAAGGACAACTCAGTGGTGATGTGAGAACAAAGAATAAAAGTCTCTAACTTTATCAGAATTGGTGAGGGTGCACTGGTTCTTAGAGAATGATCCAGAGGATCCGTCTGGGTGATACGGATCACCGTCTGACTGATCAGCTTCAGGCTTTCAATAATCTGGCAGCTACACACTGGGAGAGCCTGGAATATGTAGTGCAGCGAATTAAATTTTCAATTCAATTATTTATAATTGAATTGAAAATGTATTATATAATATTATTATATTATATTATATTATATTATATTATATTATATTATATTATATTATATTATATTATATTATATTATATTATATTATATTATATTATATTATATTTAATTATTTATATAGTGCCAATTCATGAAACATATTATCTCAAGGCACTTCACAAAATCAAATTCAATCATATTATACAGATTGGGTCAGATTATATAACTATGTGCTTATATATCTGCTTAATTGGAGCCGCTGCAGGCGTGCTGCTCAGACCTTGATTAGCAGTGCAAAGCAGAGAGCAGGAGCAGGGAATGACGACACGGCGACTGCAGACAGGGTTTTTGTTCTTTCAGGAACAGACAGAATCATTACAGGCCTGGGCAGGGATTCAAACCCAGTACATTCTAGCTACAAGCCAGCAGCGCTAACACCTGCTTTATCATGCTGTCCTGCATGTACTGCTTATTATTAAAAAGACCAAAGTCAAAATGATGCTAAAATTCTGCCGTTTCTACGCGACACAGAATGGATTCAGTGGAAAAGCAGTTCTAAATATTGTCTGTGTGCCACCAAAAGAGAAATCCTGCACACACTGAGCTTCTTTCTCTCTGATGTATAGTGAGGGGGTAAATGTGGGAGGGCTCCTTGGGCAGTTCTTCGAATAGTTTCCCTCCCTGAACCCCCCTTTTTCTCTGCTCCTCCTTTATCCTCATCCCCTGCCCTCTTTTATCCCAGAGTCTGTGGCCCCCCCGTTCTCACAGCGACTCGGACCTCTGAGCAGCATCCCAGGGTAAGACCAGCAACCCTCTGCTCACACTGCAACCACTAACTCTGTTTCTACTGAGCAAAAACCTGCTAATGCAGAGAGAGGAGGGAAACCAGCATGACTTACTGATGAGGTTGGGTTGGGAAGACGGATCAGACTGGATTAGTGGTGCTGCGCTGCTCTCTGTCTTTTTCTGACATCTCCTACAAACTGTGGATAAAAGCCTCGGTGGAAAGGTGACCTGTTTCTGCTGAAGGGTTTGTCAGTTTGGTTTAAGGGCAGAGAGGAAGTTTGAGTAAGAAGAAGCCCTAGAAATAGCAGACTTGAGCTTTTCTCTTTGAAAACATGTATTTTGCTCTGGTTTTGTGGCTTTTTAAAATAAATTTCCTCCAAGAGGGAGGGAGGAACGGTTCTGTTTGGTTCTGTTTGGTTCTGTTTTAGTACTTTAACCTCCTGAGGAAACGGACTCTGACAGAACTGGCTTTTTCTAAATGTTGACTATAAACTGGCATCGGTTAAAATCCCCTTCACAAACATCGAGTAACTGTTAAATCTGTTAAACATTTCAGACTGGCTGGTTTATCATCTCCTCCTTTTTGCTCACTGTAAAGCATCATTTACTTTCACAGTTATTGTATGAGGTATTAAGCTGTTATTTGTCTTATGATGCAGCAAAGAAGCTGTTTTCTGTGAGGTTTGTTATTTCTTAGTGTGTTTGGAACCTAATGAGCACACTGCAGTGGGGTTACCTTTGATTGTAAATGGCTGTGCACAGACCTCTGCAGTGAGGTAGCGGTGGTTGATTTTCATGAGGGCAGAGTTTGGGTGGACAGTCACCAGAGAACTGATGAGTCCAGTCTAGGCGATGACCCAAACAGACTGTGCTGGCAGGGACTGAGTTATGGCAACACGATTGGCAAGGCATCATTTGGTCACATCAACCCCACTGCTGTTCTAGGTTCAACTCAATCTGAGTTCAGTTATCTCAGAGTCTTAATGGTAAATGATGGGAGAATGGAGATGGATTCACGGTGCAGGGCACAGTCTGAGGTAATGCCGCTGCTGCTTCTCTTTGTTTTCATGAAGAAAGAGTTAGAAAACCAAGTTCTGGTCAGTGTACGACTCTTTCTGTGGCACGGAAGAATGGACCAGGATGACTCAGAGAAACCACAACTGGGATCCAAGGAGCTGAAACTGATAGTGGAAATGTTCTTTAGCTTTATTTATTATGTTCTTTAGCTTTATTTATTATGTTCTTTAGCTTTATTCGTGGCTGTTATGGCAGATTTTGTTTAATTTATTTTTTTTCAGTTCAGTACTGGACTTGACCACCAGTCACTGCTGTGATCTATGAAATCAGTGGTTGTCAGTTGCAGTCCTCTGGACCTGTTGTCCTGCGTGTTTCAGGGGTTTTTCTGCCTCTACACTCATTTGATTCAGGTGTGCCGTAGAAGAGACACAGGACCGGAGGACTGGACTTGAAAACCACAGTTATTCCTGGAGCCCAGAACTTTGGAAAAACCTTCTTTACTGAAGAGTACAGTGTTGCTGTTTCAGTCTACATACTGAAACAGCTTCTTCCAACACATAGCCACACACTGTCAGCTCACAACCATCACACCATGAGCCCAGAATCACACAATGCACTGGTCATGCTTAGAACATCTTAGTTAGCTTAGGTAACATACCTGCATCATGATGCAGGTATGTTACCTAAGCTAACGATGATTTGACACTATGCCAGCGTGACGCTACTGCTGGTGGTGAGAAATCTACTCCAGGTTGTTCCCATGACCTCTCTGCTATCTGCAGGGCACCTTACATATATGTCTGGGGTTTCTGGGCTTCTAGCATCAGTTTGAACCTCACAGCAGAGAAGATAACCACCATCAGGAAGAGGAAGTAGGTTCCTCCTGGGAATCCTCAGCAGAAAGCTTTCCTGACTTCTCAGCTGCATCAGAGGATTCAGGTTAAGGTGTTTTCTGTCTGGATCTCCACAGCGAGTCGGGTATTTATGAGCATGTAGACAACAAAGGGTGGTAACTGAATGATGTCGAAGTCTCACTGTATGCACCACTTATTGCCCCCCCCCCCCCCCCCCCCCAGGGGTTATTTGTGGGGGTAGCATATGCATGGGGGAACGGGGTCAGACCAAGGGACCAGAGTGTCCAGTTCTGCTTAAATAATCAGTTACCAACATCCACATCATGGGTATCCTGCCTATGGTCCTCCTAGAACCCCAACATGCTTTCACCATGAAATTAAATGATTACAACCTCACACCAGAGGTCTTTTCCACACCGTGGACACTTTCCAGTCTCTGTCACATGTTACAAAGAGACCAGAATGTTTTCAATGCAAAGGCCACTCATGTTTCATGTTTGTCAGCTATTGTGTAATAAAGCCCACATATTTGGACCAATGCTGTCATTCCATGTTTTGGTTTAACTGAAACTACCAATTGAGGTGGTATAATGGTTAAGCTGTTGTCTCTGTTGTCCACGGAAACGTTCAGGTGTTTCCAGGTTCCTCTTTGGACTTCAGGTGGTGGGAAGTAAACTAGAAAGAAATGAGAGATGGCTTCAGACTTCTCTACAGTGCTCTGTGTTTAAGGTTGAACGTTTGCAGGAATCTGCTAAGCACTTCGCCGCCTCCTGCTCTGATATTTGCTGACCTAAATGTTTCTCCACAGCCACCATGCGTGCTGCCCTGTGTACCTGTGTCTTCCTCCTCTGCCTCCTCTTCCTCGCCGAGGCCAAGCGGCAGCCCGGTCAGGACAAACGAGAAAAACCTCGCACGCCTCCGCCGTCGCCCCCGCCTGCCCGGAGGACCAGAAACCGTTCGGTGCTCAGCTCCGGAGAGCTGACCACCAAGCTGGGCCATAGCTGCACCTGGCAAACCTCTGGTGAAGGTCTGGTGAGCCTTCTGGTGAACTGCTCCATAGAAACCGAAGGAGACCAAGAGAGGTGAGGCTAGACTTCCCTATAGTTTAAAAAGCTCAGTGAAAAATGCTGAAAAGCAACACATCCTCCTGTAATCAAGCAATAACTCAGTGATGCTTTTGATCTCCATCCATGACTCTGGATGAATTTCGGTCAGCTCTTATTTCCAAAATAGTTCTTCTTCTTTACGTTCCCTCCTCAGCATCTCAGTTAGGCTAACCTGTGGACTTTGACTGGGCCATTGCAACAACTTGACTCTTTTTCTTCTTTACCAACTCTGCTGTAGATTTACAGCTGAGTTTGGGGTCATTGTTTGGTTGAGAAGCTGCTTGGACCGAAGTTCAACAGAGTCACGAAGTTCACTACAGACTCTGTAGAATCTCTCACAAAACACGTCCGTCACAGACCTGCAGAGACGAGCGGTGTCTGAGCGGCTGCTGGACGTTGGTAAATCACAA